>NC_045161.1:2961277-3048777 GCF_900700415.2 Clupea harengus | reverse complement strand
ACAAACTGCCGTTCAAGCAACCCTAAATAATTCAGTTGGGGGCATTTGGCTAAGCCTTCAGTGTTGACAGATAAACTGCTATAGTGATGTTGACCTCCCGAGCCTCTCTACCCATCTCTGTCCCTCTTCCTCTCCTTCTCCCCTGTCAGCATATGCCAACCTCATGTCTGCATCCCTCCCTCTTCCTCTCCTTCCCTCCATGCTGCCCGTGCACCCTACACCTCTCTCTCTATCTCTCTCCTATTTCCCTACTAGCTGTTTGTCTTGACACAGCCTCCTGCTCTCTCAGGCACTCTCGCAGGGAGCATCTATCTCGTTGTTTGTCCCCCTGTGTGTGCGCTGAGTGACTATCTGTTAATAATCATGAGTCTATCTGGAGGGCAGTGAGAAATGGTTGGCAGCTGGTGGGTTCACAGTGATGTTTATGTCTGCAGCATTACCCCCCCCCCCCCCACACACACACCCCACACACACACACACACACACTTCTAGCTATTCCTCCGCAGCCTCCCACCGAGTGTGAATCACCCAGGCCAGCTCCCCTGCATGACTGGCTCATGGAGGTTTAACAGAGGCATCAGTGGGAAATCTTCAAAATCTTCTCTGAGGACAAACATACACATTGATTCTCTCTCACACACACGCACGCACACACGCACACACACACACACACAAAACACACACACATACACGCACACACACACACACACACACACACACACACACACAAACACACAATCCTATGTGTTAAGTGCAGTGTCACTCTGGACTACAGAGTTTGGCCCATTGAGGCCTGTGTGTTTGAACAACAGGCATGTAATAGTGCACTAGGGATTGGGCACCAATCTTACTGGGATGGCTAACCACACCATTGACTTGGCTTTGATGAATTGCCCTCAGTCACACCATGAAGCACACTAATTAATAACTTTAATAACCATTTTGAGCAGAATAGACTAGCTGTCAGACAGAACAATGACAGAAGCCATTTTAGGGCTGTTATATCATGGATGTGTGTGTGGGTGTGCATAATGAAAAACAAATGATGTGTGTGTGTGTGTGTGTGTGTGTGTGTGTGTGTGTGTGTCTGTGCCTGTGAGCACATGCATTAGAAACTGTTAAGAATTTCATGTGGTGGGTAAGCACTTACCATGGACAACGACCACCAAACTAATCAAGAGACCCAGCATAGTCAGAATCCTGAAGTGGAGAGAACAAAGAGAGAGAGAGAGCTTCAGAGATGACTACAGGGCATGACTCAAGGTTCTGGCCACAGTTGGGGCCCACAGACCACAAGGCCAGTTAACAGCAGACAAAAACACCCTACACATTTACATTTTACATTTACATTTAGCAGACGCTTTTATCCAAAGCGACTTACATATGACTTACAATGTATACACATTTTACATTTACACTGATGGCACACTGCACATCAGGAGCAATTAGGGGTTCAGTGTCTTGCTCAAGGACGCTTCGACAGGGAATCGAACTAGCAACCTTCTGATTACTAAACGACTTCCCTACCACTGTACCACTGTCACCCACTGTACCACTGTCACCTACACAGAGTGCACAGTCCTTAGGAGCCAGGTGGTATTCATTGTGCCATATAACAGTCAGACCCGCTACTTGAGATTTGAGCTCAAGACCTTAAGAACTGAAATAAATCTAGAAATCTAAATCTATATTAGGCATTGTGATTAATCAAGTTCAGGTATGCCTTCTGCATTACACAATTATTGTTATTTACACACCCCTCGTGCCAGTATGTGGACCAGTATGATAAACACATTAAATGATCAGGCAATACAGCTTGACATATTGTACTGTTATGACTGTTGCATCAAGGTATAACAACAGGCACCATTATTTAAAATATAACATCTTTCATTTAGTTTAACTTGCACCTCAATAAATAGAAGATGAACTAGGAAAATAAGCTATTACCCCAGATTAATGAGCAAACAAATTGATCTTAAGCTGTGTAGGTACTGATTAAATCTGCATTTCACCTTACCCCTACCTTATGAAATAGGATATAAGGGACCAATTACCCACAACCCACCCTCTCATCCCCTTAGTTCGAATCCCTTTTTTGCATGAATATTTCAGTGCACGTTCCCACTATGCAAGAGGAATGAATCTGACTGAGGGAAGGAGAGATAAGTCATAAGGAACGAAAAATAATGGTGTGCAAGAGCAAGATACAGCCTCTCCCCAGGCTGTCATTGCACTCAACTGCAGAAAGAGATTCAGTTGGTGGGGGAGAGTGTGGAACAAACCCAACTGAATTTATTCAATGATCTGCTCCCAGCTTTCATTCACAGCTTAAGCAAAGTCAACTTTCATATACCTCAAATTATCAGGAAGGGTGTTTCTCTTGAGCCTAGATGGGAAATGTCCAGGACATCCATTTCATTCATTCATTCACAGTTTAAGCTAAATCGACTTTCAAATTCCTCTAATTATCAGGAAGAGTGCCTACCTTGATAGGCAACATCCTGGACTTCCATTTGAACAGTGAACAGTCACATAACAAAATGCTACTTTGACTCCCTAAGTGTTTACACTATTCACAAAAGCAATCAGCTATGTCTCGGGCTATGGTTCCAGCCAATCCCAGAACATTACATCCAGCGGAATGGCAAACACAGTGTACAATTTATGTATTTACAATCATCTTGAGACACCTTATCCCCAACACGTCCAACATAAAATCGAATTTGATTTGTTTACTAGAGAAAAGCCACAAAATACAAACGTGTGGGTTGCACCAAGAATGTTTTGTGGAGACACTGCAATGCCTGCTACGATCAAATAGATATCATACACAAAGCACCTTAGGTGTAAACATTAAAAACAGGGAAAGGACTTGTACACTTGATAAATCCCTATCACTCCCTAAATGAACCTAAACATCCAGGCTAGCAGCACAACACGCACACACGCGCAGGTGTCAGGGACCACTGTGTGTCCTGTGGCACTGAATGTGTTATTCACTGCCGTATTTAACCAGTGATTAGAATAATTATGAGACCAGAGGACCAGGCCTGTGGCTATTCAAATGTGTGAGGCTTTTGTTTTCCATGGAAGATCCTACCTAGTAAAAAACACATATTTACATCCACCGTCCACCAATAGCACACAGACAACAGTAGTGATGAACAAAGGGGTGGAATTTTGAAGTCAAATAGGGGATCATCTGAAAACCATTCAACCAAGAACAAAGTAAAGAATTCTGAAAAATGACTTTGGAGTTGTACATCTGAAAGGACAATAAGGCGTCATCATCATAATTTCATTATTTCAATTTCAGGGAAGTAAACCCTTACATAAGTTATTAAGCTTACTCTACTTTTCCGAACTGGGAGGTCACCTCAGCTGGAAAACAGTCATATCTTTTTTTAGTTTTAAAGCACAATGGTTTCTTTGCTGGACTAGAAAATCCCAGCCCCAATTGACGGAGAAACGTGTATCCACGAGGGAGGTTCTCCAGCAAGTTCGTGATGCTGAAGGGGTGAGTCAACGTCTTAACGGCCAACAACCCTGGGAGCGTTCTCTGCGCGTTCATTTGCAAAGAGGAAATCCTGACTTTTCCCCCGACATACAGATTCCATTGTAGCGTTACGTCAAAAGTAATTATCTTTAAAGATGTTAAGGAAATACACTTCATATGGCAAACACAACTACATGTCGGTCCGATTGCAAAATTACCCTGAAGCCGTACACTTCACAGAAAAGCCTGTGAGCCCTGTAACAAAGTCTAATTACAGCAACAAAGAACAGCAACAGTTGTTGTGCATTGACTGTGAATGACTTCATATGCTACCGAAGCTAAGAGTACAATCAAGAGGCGACTAAATGAGAGGGAAATTGCTAACAGACACTGCGCGAGCTGAGGATGCCTGAGTCGCACCAGGACGGGAAATTTCAGAGGAATTTCACACGAAAGTCAAGGTTAAGAGAGGTTAAGAGAGGCACTACAGAGAAAAGAAAGACAGACAAAATGAATTAAACATATAGGTTCAAAGCCTTACAATACAACATATAAAAAGACAATGTCCTTACTTCGTGGATAATAGAGTCCCAAAGTTCCTTGTTCACTGCGATTACGTGCGATCAGATCGTTGCTCCGTTTTGTTTAATTGTGAAAATGTGTCTTTGGCATTGTTTCCTCATGGCAAGTTACTCACAGAAAGCATGCTGACACTACATAACATTAACATACCGTCCATTTATGCCGCACTAGCGTGACCCTCCTACAGACAAGCCGTCAGTTCAACACCAGCGGCAAGGTATACGCCGTTCCTCTACTTCGCGCATATGGAGAGCCGCTCAAGGCGGATACACTTCTGGAGCAGTGACATCACGCATATTTAATAGGTTCGTCACAACCCAAACCTAATAGTCTATTTTCTATAGGCTGTATCGTATTCATTGTGTTGCTCACCCACTGTGCTGTTTATACTATCACACCCAATCTATTGCGCTGTCTTAATTTAAGGGAACCATTAATAATAAGACATTTAAAACCAACTCAAATTGTGGCCCTGTGGGTCAAACACACAAGGACATTTCAGAAAACACATCTTTGAAGACGGCATTTCACAAAACACGACATTTCACAAATAACAATCACATTTCACAAAGATTATGTAAAAGGTCAAAACTTCTTGTCTGTCCTTTAAAAAAAAATATGTTTATACCCATTTCCCAAAACTATAAAAACTATTCCCATGTTTTCACACGATTCAACTTTTTGTGAAAAACTTTATGCACAAATGCCTTCATATATCACTGGTTGCACCATGTCCTCATTTAGAAAGCACACAATTCCCCAAGTGGAAACACTCAGAGTCAAAATTGTTCACACACCAATCAGAACCTTATATGATAGGTAGATAAAAGGGCCATGGGTCAGTTCACTTGTTTTGGCAGAATACATGTGTTTTTGTTTCTTTATGTACAAACTGTTTCCTTTCATTGATTTATATTGGTAAGTACATGGAAATTATATTACTGTATTTTACATTCTTCATCAGTTACTACAGTAGATTGAGGAATTATATTTTTCTAAAATGGATACATGTGTTGTGTCTTTATATTGTGTTCATCATGTAAAGGGGTTGTTCTGGAGGGGGAAACCATAAGAACCATTTCTGCATTGCATTTACAGTAGTGTTTTGAATTGAATCCCCAGTGTGTATGTGCTATTTTGTAGTGGATATGTATTTAATAGCTTTTGTATGATGTCTGAAGGCAAAGTATGATTTAGATGTAAAACTACATGATTTTGAGTGGAGAGTTTGGTATTGACATGGAAGTATGAAGTTTGTGCAGATGAATGTGCAGTTATGCGTTTCTGATCAGTTTTGAGAAATGGAGCATAAATTCAAGAAAAACTGCAATAAGGTCACAGCCTTCCCACAAGAATCGCAAAATCTTGGAAGGGACTGAAATTCCTTCCAACAATACGAACAAAACAAGATTTTCTGCACTAAAATTCATGCACAGATGCTGAGAGAAGAAACAGGAAATTACATTAAACTGTCGTCAGGGACTTGGATTCTGTCCAATCACATTCATGAAGGGTTTTCCCTCTTTTTCTGTAATCTTTGTGAAATGTTTTTTTTTTTTGTGAAATGTCATAGTGTTTTCCTAAATGTTGTTGTGTTTTCCAAATGTTGTGTGAAATACTGTTATATGTTGTGTTTTAACCCTCAGGACCTCCGTAAATGACCAAACATCGAGGTAAGTTTGATTCAAGCACAAGAGAAAGGTCTTCAGGCTTATAACACACTGTTCTGTTGCAGCATTCATATTACATCACTCGCCCGGTGATCCCTGTCTGAAATCATACAGGGTTTAAAAAATTCTCCTAAATCTAATTTAGCGCCTACCCACTGTGTTGTTTATTTTTGATAGCGGTTCCAACAGCCAAATAGTGCACACAGGCATATCTGCCACACTTCATAATGATGGAAGAATTGCAGTCTTTATACATTATGGCAGACGGCCCACAAAGCTGACAAAGATCCACTGAGTTCAACCAAGCCACACACACACACACACAAATGTTTGGCAGATATATCACTTCTATAAGGGCAATAAAAGCTAATCTGCTTGCCCAGTCACCAGAGTCGTGAACTGTCCTACATCAGGCTCTGAATGCATGCCATGCCCTATACAGGATAGGCTATCACTTGCAGTGATTTAAGATTGTGTCAGTGCGCAGTGCCCATATCTTACCATCCCTGTCTGAGGGGGACATTCGAAATTCCAACCAAAGCCAAAGCCACTGTTACATTTTATCTCCATGATGACAACACATCGGAAAGCAGATCAAAACGCCTGTCTCGGTACTCAGTGGCAATACAGCTATTAAAGATTCAAAAAAGAGATTCAGTGTAACAACTAAACACACTCCACCTGATTTATATTCTTATTATTTATTATCTATTTGGTTGCAGAATCTTCCAGTGTGTGTGCAATTAGCCCATGATGCCGCAGGCCTAAATGTGGTGCATGTAGCATGTAAATGGTTGTAAGTGAATCGGTATGTGAATCTTCCTACAGTCCCCTAAAATGTGATCTAACTGTTAAGATACACAGGATAATCATTCTCCTACTGAAATTCCATGTCAATGTGGTTGTGGGGGCTGACCTATATCTTCAAACAGACAGACACTTAATATATTCCGACTATAAAATCAAATAGCCTTCACCACTAATTTAATATTTATGGATTATAGAAGTACAGAAATGACTCAAAGCTAAAGGATTGCCTCACCCTAGTGGCATTAATACATTAGGCTACTTGACCGAGAGAAAGACAGAAAGGAAGAGATGCAGCAAGCCAAATCAAAAAACAAAACCTGTCGCGCGTGCTGTTTAACGGGATGACATCACCCCGTAGCATCACCTTCTATGTTAAGGCAATGACATCATCCACAAACTATGTCATTCTCCCGGGGGGTAAACCTTAAGGTGCCCATAAAATATTCAGCAGGGTGTTTCTTTTGTCGCTAGTGCCTACAGAAATGTAGGTTACCAGTAAGACGAGCAGCATTTATCAAATGCTGTGTTCACAACATGATATGGTTCGACAGAGTCCAATGTGTTATGATCTGTAGCCTATAGCTATTCTAATAAGGTTAGTATTCTAATAGGCTACACACATGTGGTTGCAGGTCTGTTGTATAGCATCACTCTTTCACTAACACAGGGTGATGCCTTTCATTTTGGCGCACAACGCCAACTTTACTACCAATAGCTGGGATTCCACCCAACTTTTTAATGCAAATCCTGAGTGGAATCGCTTGAAATTCACCAAAAAATGAAACAGAGTCGCTACTCGCTAGAAGGGTTTGGATTAACTCCGGGGTTTACATCATATGGTATAATGCTACACTGGGTTTGATGGAAACGGGTTATTTGCATACATTGTTGCAATTGTATTAGGTGTTTCGGTTAAAGTTTCCCTGACAACATTACCTTCTGATCCCACAGCTGTTCACAACTCCTTCTTTGATTACGAGACTGCCCATATTAATTCGTGTAACACGATGGCTGGAAAGGCGCACAGGCTGAGACTTTCATGAATGCCCTTAAATATACGCATGAGTTGGATGGAAACCCTGCTGGTGACAGGAACTAGAGTCGAAGCGGGAGCATTTACTTACTAGACATCTCGCGGTTTGTCACGCGAGTGTATAGCCTCAGTAATGAGAAAGATGTGGGCCGAGTAAACAGATGTGGACATCTTCATTAACCGAGCAACCACATTCTATGAATGTTCCTCAAAGGTTTGCCCTTTCACTCGTTGACTAATCCTGACACCGCAACGCCAAGGCCCTTTAAATGTTTAAGGGTTAGGATAGTTTGACCCTTCTAATTCTGGAAAAGAGGCGTTGAAATGTAGGACCCTCAACGGCTATTTGAGAGTCACAAAACCAATTAACCCTCGAGGGCATGTGTGGATATCGGAATAAGTGCGTCTGTATGTAAGAAAATGAGAGCACTGCACTGCCGCCCACTGTTTGGCTTGCAGATTTGCCAGATCCACCCAGTAAAGTCTACTGTGCTGTTCTGTATAGGCTACAGTGTACATTCTTTCGTGGAAAATTTTAAAAAATCTGTCCATTAATAAGGGATTTGAAGGAAACCTTAAATGGGGGAAAGAAAGCAAGAATCATTTCCCACAGTTACTGTTTGCTTAGAAATTGTAGAAATTAGAGAATATCAGAATTTCCAGTGCATTATAGAAGAGTGACTATTGGGATGGTGTACATGTTTATGGAAGGTCTGTGAGAGTCACCTGTTGGTGACGTTATGCTGCTTTTAATGGCTTAAAGCCAGATTGGAGTTTTCTGCTCTGCATGAGTAAACCTATCCATAGACGCCCACAGTGTGTGTGTGTGTGTGTGTGTGTGTGTTTGTGTTATTGCCTCAGTGTGTATACTGTACATGAAGTTGTATGTCTTTGTTTGTTTGTGTGTGTGTGTTGGGGGGTAGTACAAAATGCAGATTCTTTGTTCCCAAAATACGCTTAAAGATGGCCCAATTCAAGAAGTTCTGAGTAAAATTCAACTGGAAGAAGAAAGACCTAGAGAAAGCGTAGAGGAGATGACAGAAAGGACATGAGAGGTACGGAGGTTTGTTGACCCCCAGTTTAGATGGCAGTCAGGGCGTGGTTCTGTATCATATAGCAGTGAAAACAGAGAGCCTAGGCCCCGCCTTGCAATGTAGCAATAACGACAGGACTAGGGCCTGGTCTTATTCCCTTTCCCTTCTGTTTCTACATATTGCGCAAATGCTCTGACAGAAAAAACAATGTCTTGTGTCTCTGGTGCACGTGCGTGTAAAGACTGCTTAAGCAGTCCCATATGAAATGCAGGGACAGCCGTTTCCAATTTATTTAATGGGGGCTGATTAGTAAAAGATCCCCTGTCTGACTCAAGAAGGGGAAAAAGAGGAGCACAAAGCTGTGAGTTGTTTGCTCCACCAGGGGCTGTGTGTGTGTGTGTGCATCTTGGCTGGAAAGCCACAGAGTCTTGGAATTCTCACCACCGTGGCAGTAGTCTGCGGCCCCTCCGCACTCCGCCAAGGCCACAGTGCTCTTACGCGAAGAGCTCTCCGACTGCCAGAGCACTTTCCAGAGAGGGTGGGTCTCATTCTCAAAAAGCTGGACACAGTTTTTTTTTTTCTTTTTGGATTGTGTCAACTTTCTCAGTGTGTTGCACCATTAAGCAGATAGCTGGAACCCAACCCTCTGCTCTGTTCTGCTCTGCTCTGCTCTCCAGCAGTCTTCTTGGTTTAAAGAAGTGAGAATGTCTTACATCCCTCTCAACACAGTCATTCAGCATATTTGTGCCTCTAGTATCCTGTTTTGATTGTTATGACAGATACAACCACAAACAAAGATCCATTGTGTCCCAGGTTTTACAGGTTGGACCCGTTTACATCCCTTACACAAAAGCATTAAAGGCACTCAAATACAAAAAAGGGTGTATTGATGACTAGTCCAGTGTTAAATTCTATACCAATGCATCCTACCGCACAATGAGAGGTCATGGAATGTATTTTCTCATGGTTGCAGTTCTGATCTGGGTGGTTTTGATTGTTGTTAAGGGGCTGGAGAGCGGTATCAGAGCAGGTAACGGGGAGGACAGAGACAAAGTGACAAGCTGACGTTCATTTTCAAGAGAGTTGGCAATTTAGCAAACAAGAGACAAGTGACTGTGGCATCGCCAACTAGGCGGTGCGGAAATAAACTAGAGGTCTAGTTTTTGGCCACAAGGCGACCACCAGTGGGAGTGACACATGCTGCTTAAAGAAATGAGCAAATCGTATCTAGCTATCTAGCTTCTTTCTTTCTTTTTATCTTCTTTCTTTCTTTTTATCTCATTTTGTTATATTTCTTATGTAAAGTAGTATTTATTTATTGTTACACCAGGCTCTATTGCTCGTAGCTTGAATATTCTCTCCCTTGTATGTCGCTTTGGACAAAAGCGTCTGCTAAATGACTAAATGTAAACGTAAATGTAATCTAGCCCACTTGTTTTAGTGCTGTAATCTGGTGACCACCAAGGTTGGAACGTCCATTTCTCTCCCTCCTGTGGCGCTCCTGTGTCGCTTACGGCATGTAAGGCTCAAGCCGTCCAGGCTACAAAGACCAGCAGACAGGTGTTGGCATGGAAATTTGTAGCCGGATAAGCATCGGGGCCTGGGGCCGGGGTGCTTGCCGGTGAGGCACGATCTGCTGTTATTGCCAGTGTCGCTTTGACTCTTCCCCCTCGGGGGCTCAAAGTCGCCCGGAGACAACCTCAGTGAACCTGCCACCTGCTGCACCGATCCCCACACACATTCACACACAAGCACACAAACACACATATACAGAGAGAAGCACACATCCACCCAGTCACACACACATTCACACACAAGCACACAAACACACATATACAGAGAGAAGCACACATCCACCCAGTCACACACACATTCACACACAAGCACACAAACACACATACACAGAGAGAAGCACACATCCACCCAGTCACACACACATCCACACACAAGCTCACAAACACACATATACAGAGAGAAGCACACATCCACCCAGTCACACACACATTCACACACAAGCGCACAAACACACATATACAGAGAGAAGCACACATCCACCCAGTCACACACACATTCACACACAAGCGCACAAACACACATATACAGAGAGAAGCACACATCCACCCAGTCACACACACATTCACACACAAGCTCACAAACACACATATACAGAGAGAAGCACACATCCACCCAGTCACACACACATTCACACACAAGCTCACAAACACACATACACAGAGAGAAGCACACATCCACCCAGTCACACACACATTCACACACAAGCTCACAAACACACATATACAGAGAGAAGCACACATCCACCCAGTCACACACACATTCACACACAAGCTCACAAACACACATATACAGAGAGAAGCACACATCCACCCAGTCACACACACATCCACACACAAGCTCACAAACACACATATACAGAGAGAAGCACACATCCACCCAGTCACACACACATTCACACACAAGCTCACAAACACACATATACAGAGAGAAGCACACATCCACCCAGTCACACACACATACACACACACTCTTTCACATATTCACATTGAGAAAACACAGCAGTTACATTGTCCAGCCATGTGTGAGTGGATGAGTAAGCCCACTATCACATTGCAGTAATGACGAGTGTGGACTGTGCATCTGAAATACCACAAAACAAGTAATCAGTCCCTCCAGGATTTTGTGATCTTGCGGTTTCGCAAATTCATGCAGTTCAATGTTCTCGTTATTATAATATTTCTGCGAAACAAACATAAAGGCATGGAATTTTTTGCATTATTTGCTATTAGAAAACTCAAAATCACTGAAATTTATAATTGCAATTTTTGAGAATTCCTGCAGCAAGCCGTTTCAGTCACTTTTGGATGCAACAATCACAGCAAACCCTCACAAGATCCTGGTGTCACTGAATAATCTGTGATCGAACTATGCTCCCCTCACTATCAGATGTTTTGATGAGACTAATAGCGTAAGCATTCATGCCTTCCTATTTCGGTGTGCTATTTTGTTATGGACAGATGTGAGACAATGAATTCCACAAAGGAATGGAAATGAACTAATATAATTAGGTTTGTGAGGAATCTGATAAAAAAGTCTTTAGACGTTTGATTACCTCTTCTCTCATCCAAAAGAATGAGGAGAGTCTTTTGGAAAGCCTACAGTAGATGAATGCATAAGCTAGTAATTCACGGGGTCGGAAAAACACAAATGAAACATAATTTTCTTGCTGGACAAACACACACGCACGCACAAATGGAAGACTTAGATAATATAAAACTTAGTAAGTATAGTCACCGATTGATGATGTGAGACCCACCTAGTTTCAACAATACAATCAATTAGTCTGCCAGCCTTCCTTCACATCAATATGTCAGCCAGCCCTTTTTTACACAGTAAGGAAAATGGCTGAAAACTAAACCAAGTCCCAATACTGCTTGCGACTCAAAACTGTTTTTTGAGCCAATGAGCATGATCATTGTGTACCTGGAAATACACTAGAATATCATCAATGGCTGGAGAAACGGAAAAAGGATGACTATAACCGAAAGGTATAGTCTGTGATTCTGGCAAAAGGTTGCTAATATTTGGGCTAAACAAACCAATCAAATTACACCCTTCCATTCTGTGCTCCTGAAGCACTGTGCAGATTGGCTGGAACAATGTATTGCTCGATCCAAGCCACTTTGTTTGTTTGCCATTTATAGAGCCAGGACTGTGAACAAACACACACAGGTTTTCTGAGAACACACACAGAACAGACAGCTAGAGGACAGAGAGGAACTATTCACTGAATTTGATGAAAAGTGTATTGGATTAGAATCACGGACTATGCCTTTAATGATACTTTCATTCAGTGTCCTTTCACTCGACTTCAATGTCCAGAAACCAGAATCCAACTCTGGATGGAAAAGCTTGAGAATGACCCTCCTCCAACTGTCATGGGAATACCCCCTACTGAAAACCTTCCCTCTGGCCCAGAAGCACCATAGGCTCAAAGGAAACACTTGCTCTGGTCAGATGGGGCTACAAGACTGGCCCAACCACCTGTGAATGTGGACAAGCAGACCATACAATGGAGCACTGCCTTGTCTGCCCTCTGCTACCCAACCCCTTGCAGGCTCAAAAGACCTTGAAGTGTTCAATAAAAAACGCAAAGGACTGTGTAAAGAAATGGGAAACTGTCATATAACCGTCACGCTTCAGTGAAACGAAAAGAAGAAGATTCAGTGTCCTCAGGATATTCCACTCCACAGGTGATGTAAGTTCTGCCCATTCAGTAAAGCAGCAGAGAGAGGCGTCTGCGAATGAGCCTCTCAGAGTTAATAGAGATCATTCTCATCATACCTCTCGAATCACAGGAGGTGACATGTATGTGAGAGTCATCTCTTCCTTAACAGCACTTAAAACACATAGAAAATACATTAACATAAAGGTAGCAGTTTGTAGAGATTGCATGTGTATGTATGTATTTTTTGGGGGGGGGGGGGGGGGGGGGGGGGGGGTAATGCATTATTCATTAGTGAAGGTCCTTTCACCTCTAATATTACTGGATGTTGTAATATTGCATGTTCTTGTAGCCACAAAATCCCAATATCCGGTCCCTTACAACAGTACATGGTACCCCTCTCTTTGCTTGACTTGCTTTCAGCATCTGACTCCAACCCTCCCTGGGCTTTTCATCCTGATGGGAAGCATAGCAGCATCCAAAACCAGCAAGAGGCTCCACCGCAGAGCATTGAATGTTAGCATGATTTAGGAGCCGCTAATTGACCATTAGAATGAATCAGCATGCATCTTCCTGAAAGCCCGGGGGCCGGTCGCTACCCTCAGAGGCCGTGTGTGTGGTCCATCAGCACACAACAACTCCAGCTACTTCACCACATTGTCCCCGCCGGCTGTCATTGTCCAAACGTCATTAGCGTTAATGCAAACGAGATGAGACAGAACCAAACTAAATCAGAGCATCATAATAACCCCACCCCATCCCACCCCCGATCTCAATAGCCGCACTCACACAGAGTAGATAACTGGTTTACGCTCTTTCTCTGTCAACACCGTACATCAGCACCTCATAAAGCTGTCTGTGCATCCTAAATGAGATCTTCCCTTCATAATGGCACCTGCAGCAGACATGCTTCTGTTCCGCCGCTGTTTGAAATCACTTCAGCACATCTGTTGTTTGACCGCGTACACACAGTGTTTACAAAGCAGCACTTACTACCATGTAGCTGGCCTTTTTTTATTTCCACACCTCGTGTCCAACTCACACTGAAGCGAGCAGCAGCGACTGAGTTGGATGCACAGCTGGGCACAGAGCTCTTTCTAAGTTATGTTTCAAGCTTGCAGTCATTTTGCATTATTGTTGTTTAATACTAAGCTCTTAAGGAGGAGGGTGAAGTGGACCTGCAAGTCTTTATGTGAATAAAATATAATGCAATACAAGTAAAGGGGAGAGGAAATCAGAATGACTGATAGCAAGGGCATGGTCTCTGGGACGAGCCTGAGGAGAGCAGAAGCCCCAAGGGGGAGCAGAGGATGGAGTAAGATGGACTTCGCTAGAACACGTGCTGAGATGAAGGGAACATGACTACTTCCACTTGACAATAAAAAGAGAGAGAGAGAGAGAGAGAGAGAGAGAGCAGGGAAGAGAGTACGACAGAGGAATACAGGAGGAGCAGAAACAATGTGTGCGCAAAGAACACAGAGGTAAAGCTTGACAGAAAGATGAAACAACACATGAGTCATGTCACAAAGAACTTGAGGTGTATTATAGTCATGTTTATTCAGATTCAGATTATTGCAAATAATAACCAGACCTCATCTCTGTCTTTGGATGACAGCAGCTGGAGTGCGTGCCAAAACGGAGAGACAGCTGCCTCCAGCTCTCAGGTAAGAGAATAGCACATCCTTGGGCTGTCTGAAGATGACAACAAACCTACCATCACACAATGCAGTGGGACATGGTGTTCCTTATTTGACTGCAAAGCTCATTATTGCAAAAACAAACTATGGTCTACTTATTTCACACAGCCAAACACGCTTCCCATAGTGAGCAATTCACTTCAGGGTCTATGGTTAACAGTGCACTGCATTGCATTGCAAAGAGCCCCTTTTGCTGCCAGTTTCCCTTCAATACAGCAGAAGGAATGGATCCCTGAGGTATTGTAAAATTCCACAGCACTCAATTCAAAATCAGAATTAAAAATCCATGACCACACCTTCAGAACCACGTAGGGAGCCTCGGAAACAGCTAAAAAAATAATGAGCTACTCAAAAATTCACCTTATCACACTTTCTTTTGATTGTAACACATGATGCAACAAACAGAAACAAAATATGTTTTCTTTGATTAAACAAAACCAAAAAGTTACTATCGTGATTATTTGAACTAATACTATGAGATGTTTTCTCATATAACTCCTCTATTCAATTCTAGAAAGCCTCTTGCTCAGACTGTTAGCACCGACTCAATCAGTGTACGATGCCACAGAAATGAGCCTCCTGATAATGAAACAGCAGACACACTCACCTGTCGCTGCTTGCTCATAGGGCCAGTGTGGAGGTGAATCATATGGCATGTTGTGGATATCTGCTTGGGAAGTTTTGTTTGGCTCTGGTGGCCAGGCGGCGGAGGGACTTCGGTCGCTTCCCCAGTGGTCTCTGGGTAAACGAGCTGCTATTCTGAGCAAGCTCACTAAGAATACACACCAATCATCAATCACCACTGCTGCACTATGAAACAGGACACTCAGAGAATGTGTGTGTGTGTGAGTATGTTTATGTGTATATGTTTTGGACTCTGAGTGTGTGTGGTGTGTGTCTATGTTCGAACTTTCTTACTCTGCACCTGCACATGAGTCCATTGCCAGAGGTTTAGCATACCACTGACTCAGTCCTTTGCCACACACTGGTTGTTGTCTGATATAAAGTGTGATTTGGAAAAGGTGCACACATGTGAACATATTACAATGATAGTGCTGCTGTGTGTGTGTGTGTGTGTGTGTGTGTGTGTGTGTGTGTGTGTGTGTGTGTGTGAGAGAGAGAGAGAGAGAGAGAGAGCGAGAGAAAGAAAGTGTACGTGTGTGTGTGGTTCTGTGTTGCACCACTGAATGGTGGCTTATCAGGCCTCTCTCTGTCCTATGTTTCTGTGGTAGTTTCCAATAAATAAATGCTGTATGTGCCCTCACAGAGGGGAGTCTCGTCTGTGTGGTTCTGTGTTGCACCACTGAATGGTGGCTCATCAGGCCTCTCTCTGTCCTATGTTTCTGTGGTAGTTTCCAATAAAGAAATATGTGCCCTCACAGAGGGGAGTCTCGTCTGTGTGGTTCTGTGTTGCACCACTGAATGGTGGCTCATCAGGCCTCTCTCTGTCCTATGTTTCTGTGGTAGTTTCCAATAAAGAAATATGTGCCCTCACAGAGGGGAGTCTCGTCTGTGTGGTTCTGTGTTGCACCACTGAATGGTGGCTCATCAGGCCTCTCTCTCTCCTATGTTTCTGTGATAGTTTCCCATAAATAAATATGTGCCCTCACAGAGGGGAGTCTCATCTGTGTGTGTGTGTGTGTGTGTGTGTGGAGGGGTGTATGTATGTGTAGGGGCTGGTATGTGTGTGTGTGTGTGTGTGTGTGTGTGTGTGTGTGTGGAGGGGGGTCTCATCTGTGTGGTGAATGTTTGTTTGAGTCCCACATCTCTGACCTCCATGACGTCGGCCCCCCTGAGACACTTTGTTCCAGCCTTAATCCGTTACACCCAGGGCTCGAAATTGGCACCCGCCAAGCGCCAATGGCGTGTAGATTTTTGGGCTGGCGACTAAATTGTGTCCGATGCTCCGCCACTTGGCGAGTGAAATTGCGCAGTACAGCTCCCGACTACCGCGCCCGTCATGGTTAAAAATAGCTTGCAACGCTAACACGAACGGTGGGAGAGGGGCAAGGGTTACATAACGTTCTTCGAATTTTTATACAACTATAACAATTTGCGCGCGAATACAATGTTCTATTATTTTGCCAGCGAATACAACGTTTATAAAGTTCTAATATTTTGAGTGCGAATCAAAAGTTGAAACAGACTTAGTTGACCACACGCAAGTTAACGCAGATAAATGAAAGCTAAAATAATGTGGCGATTAATTGCCGGTGCATCACCTCCAGCAAAGATGCAGCGAACATCTAGGGAGGAAGAAACAACAGCCACAACAGCAGCTACCGCTACCAAGGAAATGTTGCAGTAGGTGGCTCATTGCGATTAATGGGAAGCCACGGTAGTGGCTGAAATATGTTGACGGTGATAAGCGTAGAAGAAGAGCAACGGCAGAACAAGCATAGCTCCGACCGGTGGGCTCTCGCACGCCCCCTTCATTGAGGCAGACGTACTTTTTGCCTCCCCTCTGTTTTTTTCAATGCGGTTTTATGTCAGATCAGCAAGACTATGGTGGCTATAATCTTCTTTTGAATATGTATGCTATATTGTTAGTTGGACAATATTTATCTATCATATAGGTGTCATTTTAAAGCTTAATTTAGATTTTTTGTAGGCCTAATGCGACGCTTCTTATGAGGTTAAATTAATTCAGTATATTTCTAATAGCCAACTCTTGAATGTGCTTTGATAAATTGTGGTCATGCAAAAGTTAATTAAATAATGTATCTCTATAGTTTGGATGAGAAGAACAGACTACATCAACGCCAGCCAGCCAGCCACCCACCCAGCATAACCAAACACATACCAATAACCCCAAATCTATAAAACTGGGCTTCAGACAGCATATGTTGTATAGTGAAGGAGGGCCTTTACGGATCCCGGGTACAGCATACAGCGCGCGTTGCGGCTGTCACCAGCCAAATGGGCAATATTGGTTGATTTTATTTAATCCATTCTGAGAGTGATTTACAATGATATTAAAATCATAGGTAAAGGTTGTTTATGTCAAACAATGTCAGAGTAGGTCTGATTTTGGCCGGTAAAAAATATGATTGGCTGGTAATTTTTTTCATCTACCAGCCATGTTGGCTGGTAAGCCAAAAAGTAAATTTCGAGCCCTGGTTACACCTGATTCTGCTGTACAGGCACAAACAAGTCGCTTTATTAGACTTGAGTGCATGCCGGTGGAACCGTTGTTTAGGATGAGGAAGAATTCTATTGGTTGTATAGATTCCCATTTGACACATTAACTTTGGACCCAGAGAGTAAATAGACCAAAACAGCATTCATTACTTCAGGTGCTGCAATAACACTGCCATTCTTACCATAGTGTTTCAAAAACCGTCCAAAAACCAAAAAAAGAAAGAAAAAGAAAACGAAAGTATAGTGCAAAATGCTACAAGCTCTTAAATGTCACAATGTGGTTCGCTTTCAGAATGCTTCTGTACTGAACCCTGTGAACTATTACAGCATGTAAGATGGGAATTATCATCTTAACCACAGTGTTGTGTGCTATCCTCTAACACAGTGCAATGTTACATTCACACAGAGATTCACGCCGTCTTAAAATGAGTCGGTTTAACAAGTGATGGCACCACACACACTGTAAAAACTTAGCACCTTGGGACAGAGTGGGATGGAGGTCGGATCAGTGTCCACCCTATAGTCTCAGTAGCTTGCACTAAGGTGTCCAGCCCCAGTTACAGATTAAAAATACATCAGAGATCCCCAGCAGTGGTCCAACTGTTTGCCTTCTTTACATAACACAGGGAAAAGAGGTAGAGGCCACTTCCCATAAAGTTTTCAGAACTTTTAATGCTATTATTACCTTTTTCACAGTGGCAGCTGCAACTCTATATCCTCTGTGACTGTAAGGCCTCGTTTAGACAGCTATTTTTAAACTGCTAGGAAAGTATGTATGGACTTGGGTGCCATGGATTAGCATCATAAAATGGATAGTTTCAGCAGAGCTTAATTCCAAAGCAATAAAACTAAGTTCCAGCTGTTAGGAAATATTGACTTCTTCTCTTCTCTGGCTATCCCAAAATCGAGAGGGAAAAACCTCTGGATAACGCATGCAGGAAGAACGCTAGACAAACCCGCTGCAGTACCAAAGAGCAGGTCACTAACCAATCGCAGGTTGTTATGATGGGCGTTTCCTGTTTGTGACGCCAAAAGAGTGACGGTGAGAAGGAACTCAATGCTCCCTATGATCTGGCAGGGAACCTGTGGGGAAACAGATCCTCCCTCAGAGTGCGTGCATCTCTGCAAGATGGAGAAAGTGGCGTCTTGCAGCTCCTGTTTCAGATCTGTATTTGTGTCGACGGAAACGAGGAACACACAGGCCTTTCACCAGACAAACTGTCCTTGTGCCCCTGCCACAAATGAGCCTCTTTGTGTGTCCGGCAGAAGTGGAAGAGAGGAGAAGAAGGAGGAGAGAGAAGGAAGGAGAAAGGGGCAGTGCTGGGATTTCTGTCAAAAATCTTTGCAAAACATTGGATTCTGGTAATAGCTGAATTTACCAAAAGCTACAAACAGAAAAAAAAAAGTAACAACAGGGGATGTACATTGAAGGCTTTGTGATAGCACATATCATTATATCAAAACTCATATTTATGACATGAAATAAGTCAGACCCACACAAATCTGTTGTTTTAACAACTGATCCGGTGAGTTCTGTAGCAGTGTAAAATAGTGCTACATAAAGTCTAAATGTAGTCTTGTGTCATGTTTAGTGCACTCCATCACATCTTAAGAGGCAATGGGCTACTGGTGCACTTAAGCAGTGGCTCCGAGAGTTCTGTGGTCTATCCTCTAATTCCTGCATTAGTATGTCTATTGTATGACTACAGCGCCTACATCCTCTAATTCCTGCATTAGTATGTCTATTGTATGACTACAGCGCACACTGTAACTGTCCTTGGAGTGCCTTAATGCATGTTGCCCTTTCAGAGTTACAGACTCCACACACAGTTCACAAAACTGCACTCACAAAATGCAAAACAACACAATCCCTTTTCCAAATGTCATTTTTGTGTCAAATGGTAAACACTACTATTCATATGGTTAGACTTTTTCGATCACTAACAAACACATCAGTGCGATAAATCTCAAACACTCCTGTCTCTTTGAGGCGAAAAGCATTTTGTAGTTACAGTGTACTTCCTAGAAGAACGACTAAGCCAGTTACAATAGACTGCATAGATAAATACATTAGTACTTTCATACATTTTTTGTGATTATTTAGAATTTTCTAAAACAATGTAGACCAAAGTGTTGCACACACACACAGTGCTCCTTCGACATTTTCAGTGGTGTGTATGTAGAATGTATAAAATACAAAATAGCTCATTTCAGCAAACTGCAATATACTTAGCCAACACGAGGCAATTTAGGGTGCAGATGGCTAAAACAGCAAGCTGTAATATAGTTTCTATCTGTTTCTTAGAGAATGAATTGTTAAGGCTATCAATACCATTGATAACACCCTCTCTGAAATTGTGGTGCTTGCAGTTTGGGCTTCTGCCATGCATAAGGTGGCCTTTGCCTGTTTATGAAGTTACTATTTCAGAGGTGGAGAAATGTGAGAGAATCACGAATTAGGCAGCTGAAAAATGGCTTGAGGTGCCACGGTTTCTAAGTACTGTAGCATTGTATGGGAAAGGAATTTTTGGAGTCACCAATGAGCAGCTTGGCGGAGGAGTTCAAGAGTGCCAGGAGCCTGGAGATGACTTTGTGTCTGTCTAAGAATCCCGCAGTCAAGGCCGGGCACAAGTTCACACATTTCAGTACTTTTTTCAGTTTTCCAAAACACTGTGGACCGAAGTGTTCCAGGTCGAAGAAGTTTAAAAAGTTCATGACAGCAAACTGAAATATCACATAAATAACACATAAATAAGGCAATTTAAGGTGCTGATGGTTGTATTTCAAAGTATTTCAAAGTGTTCAGTAAAGAAACACAACATACACAATGTTTTGTAAGTATAAAAAATGACTCTTTGTTCTTGATACATAAAAAGAGTCTGTATGACCATACCCGGTCTCTGATCTGGGTCCATTCATAGTAACACATCACAGCAAATGTCCTCCTTTGGAATTGGTGTGTATGCCTTGCATTTTGATAGGCATTAAAAAGGCACACAAGTGTTCAATGTCAGACTGTTGTGTGTAATGTTTTTGAACATTTTAAGTAGTTTAAATAACCTGTAACGATTCCCTTTGAAGATGAGATTGAGGAAGCATTTGAAAGGAAGAATCTAAAGCATGTGGAACTGGTAGTGAACATGAGGGAACAAGGTTGACAAGCACATGACACATTAAAAGGAAAACCGGAAAAGCATAATAGGTCCTCTTTAAATGATCAACTGAAGGTCACCATACTATTTAGATAATTAGATGTTAAAGACCTTATGGCTTTGTCTGTAAAGAATATACTAATTTCTTAATGGACTTTTAATGTACTCATACTAACCTGCCTGTGTATTATTATATGTATATATATATGATAAAATATTCTATGGATGGCTTTTTGTAAACATAAGGCCAGAGATAGGTGGTATTGGAGGAGTCCTGGATGAAAGTATCTGATCAAATCCAATATAAGTACACATCCAGAGCTCAGGACAGGTAGCTACACAAACTCCATTCACTGCCATTACTAGGACACAACCTGCAGAGCACCGTGGTAGGGCTTCTTTGTTGAAACTGTACAAGGTTATTTATCCAACGGCTGACAGCCTTACATTTCCCATGAAATGGTTGGCTGTTGAGAATATATATCGCACACAGTGTTGCTATGGTCACAGTGGAGAGGATGAATGAGAAAAGTTTTCAGTCAAACTTTAAAGGCCGCACTTTATAGTCAAAACACGAACACAACACCCAAGACAAGAAGATATGCAGTCACAAGGATGCCTGCTATGTGTCTGTCATCTCAATATAAGCAAAGCACCCCATAGAGCGGCGGTGTGTGTGTGTGTGTGTGTGTGTGTGTGTGATGATGTGATCTGATGTGACGGGATGCGATGCGACGCAACGTGAGTGTGTGTGTGTGTGTGTGATGTGTGTTGACTTTCATCATCCTGATTTGCTGTTATATGATGAAGTTAAGGATTTTCATCTGCATCTACATGTGCATGTATGTGTGTGTGTGTATGTGTGTGTGTGTGTGTGTGTGTGTGTGTGTGTGTCTCTGTGTGTGTGTGTATCTCTGTGTGTGTGTGTGTGTGTGTGTGTGTGTGTATGTGTGTGTGTGTGTGTGTGTGTGTGTGTGTGTGTGTGTGTGTGTGTGTGTGTGTGTGTGTGTGTGTGTGTGTGTGTGTGTGCGTGTGTGTGTGTATGTGTGTGTGTGTGTGTGTGTATGTGTGTCTGTTGGTGGATATTGCAGAGTTAGCAGAAGCCACCCAATATGAGTAACAGTCACAAGTGAAGTTCAGGAAAATAACATGGTCTTAGCCTGCGTCCCCATTCTCAACAGCAATCATCTTCTTACTGGCATTATCCACAGTCACGAGACTGGGCCTCTGAAAATGTACTTATATTCCTGCTGACTACGGTAGTCCATGTTGGGAAACACTGTCCAGTTTGCCAAAGCCAAAGCTTTCTCTCAGGATTTTGGTGCCAACTCCAAATGGCCCTTCCAAAAATGTATCTTCTGTCCCAGTTTGAGATGTGTGTAACAAGTTACGTAAAGTGGTTAAATGACCCTGCTGGCCTCGACAAAAACCTACTTCTGTTTTACTAATCAGAAATTGTCATAACAAAAAAAAAAAAAAAAGGGTGTTTTCTGTGATATAGACAAGACAATGACATGACAAGACAAGGTTTTAGATTTGAACTTGTTCCAGCTGCTCCTGAAAATTCTATTATTCATTTCTTTAGTGCAGGAATCATAATAGCCCAGAGTTAATTGTGTGTGTTTGGGTGTACAAGTGTTCTGTTTCAGCAAACTGCACTTTATTGGCAGATGGTAACGCAGGGTCTGACGCATGACTTGTTGTATAAAACCTTTTCTCTGCAATGACGTCGGCGAGGTGTTTATCACTCCAGACTCCAGATAAAGGGTGATCCAGGTGCATATATCAACAATGTGTGTGTGTGTGTGTGTGTGTGTGTGTGTGTGTGTGTGTGTGTGTTTGTGCATGCATACACACTTATATGCGCATTGAGGACACAGAAACTCCAGTGCCACCCACCCCACAGTGTTTCAGATGAAGGTCCTTGATGAACTGTGCACCGTGCTTCTGAGGACCAATAATTGGTTGGGAAAATACCTTGATGCTGTCCATGGTATAATTCAAGATCTTTTGTCCATGGTATAATTCAAGATGTTCTGTCTATGGTATAACTCAAGATGTTCTGTCTATGGTATAATTCAAGATGTTCTGTCTATGGTATAATTCAAGATGTTCTGTCCATGGTATAATTCAAGATGTTCTGTCCATTCCCGTTAAAAAAGTCCTCATTCTGGTGCCGATCGAGAAACTGTATGAGTAGTTCATCAAGTGCCTTAAGCACTTTGAGCTGCATTCTTTTGCATGAAAGGTGCTATATAAATAAAGTTTTATTTTATTTTATTATTATTATTATTATTATTATTATTATTATTAAGTCCAGCGTTAGATGCCCAGGATGACTTTAGATGACTTTATTATTCAGAGAAATACCTGTAACTATAGGATTCATACGTTACTGCATTAATTTAGTCATAGTGTTTTCCTTGATTCTCTCCCTCTCTCTCTCTTACCAGATTGAATATTTCTATCCACCCAGCCATGGCAGTTGATGGAGGTCAGACCCCACACAATCTCATCTCACAAACGCTCATTAACTTTATAACCCCTGCATGGGTCGACTGGTTGCCCGTTGATAATGTGTCCCCCCTCAGTCTAAATAACCTCATCACCTTCAAATCCTCCACTGCTTCTGCCTGCTCATCAGTATCTGCATCACAGCACTGACTTACTGGTGGCACCCGCAGCCAGTTGTAATCTCAGCTGTTTTACTGCCTTAACCCCTTCAGCTCCTGTGGGATAAGCCCCATATGTCTGTGCTGCTGCAAAAGAGCTGTGTGATTGCAGAGAGAGGGAGTGGAGTGGAGAGGAGAGGGCGGTCGGGACATTAAACAGTGAGCTGTCAGAGCCCATGCGAGACGGCGTTAATAACGCAGGCCGCTCTGACGACTGAGGCACCAGTGCTGCATCAATCACCGGAGGTCCCCCACAGACAGACGTGCGTCACTGGCAGAGCCTCGTGGGGGAGGGGAGAAGGGAGGGAGGGGGCAGCTCACTGGATGTGAAGGCATGAGAGCCAGGCAAAACAGTTCGAGGGGGTTGTCAATGCCAGTGAGAGACCTCATCTCAAGCCTGCCGGACGGCTCCGGGGCGTGCAGAGAGGGGGTGGAGACAGAGAGGAAGAGGGTGGGAGTGAACACTGTGACGCATGCGAAACTTTTTCATCTTTGTAATGGAACGCAGTCTTATCGATCAGCGTTTGCTGCTGGAACACACTTCCCAGATGCCACCCCCTAGTGCAACAATGGGCAATTCAAACACAGGCGTCCACTCCGTGCCAGTCACAGCTAAAAACATCTGTTCATCCCGCTGCTGCTTAGAACCTTGCCATTTTTGATCAGTTAGTATAAGCCATCAAAATTCACCCCTGTCCACCTGGTGTGCATTAAGAGCTCACAGAGATGGGAGTGAGGGAGCAGCTGTCTCCCCATCTGCCTACAGGTGTTTGTATGAGGGCATTGGCTGGCGGGAGTTGACTCACTTCTGCCCTCTAGTGCTCAAAAAGTTGTCTGAATCACCCAATAACTTTCTGCCAATAATAACCAAAGAAGTTTGAGACTAGGTGGAAAGCACTGTGCACTGTGGGTGGAAAATGTTCAGTACATTGATGACAAAGGCCCGGAGAGAACAAGTAACAAAGGCGAGTGGCACAAGGACACGGGGCTGAATATTATTGAATATGTGGGTAGACATTTGTTTACTAATCCCATCTACCCATCCGTCTTTCATGATTGACTCATCAGACCAACATAGAAAATATGGTAGGCATTCAAATAAAATATATACTTTCCTTCCTGTAGTTTTGCATTCAAGTGTCAACTAAACGAATTAATATGAATGTAAATATTTCATATAATAAGCTCAGACGGGATGACTCATTGTTCCAGAGATGTGATTCAAAACTAGACGGCCGCCTTCACATACGTAAATGTCCCTAACCTCTTTTCCCCCGTCTACAAACACCATAATTAAGGCCTTCTACATTTGTAGGATGAAATATGTGATGGCGGCTGATCCGGGAACAGCTCTGGGCCTGACCCAGCGCAGGTGTGAGCAGGAGCGTCCTGTCCTCTGACGTGTCGTCCCTGTGATGCATTGCTGTAATTTCATCCCACTCACCTGGCTTCAGTGTGGTCAACATGGAGGTGTTACCTTTAATTGCTCTGAATTCTAAATGCCACCGAAAGGTTGTTTGAATAAAGCGATCAAGCCACGGTGACGGGAATCATGGCTTACATGCTACCAAAGGCCCCTAATGGTACCAGTTTAAAATTAACTTAACATTTTAAAATTTTAAATTAAAATAAACTTCATCTGAATTAATACATATGACAGTGAGTAAATGCAGGAAAACTACTTCTTCGTAACATTCGAGATTATTTTGGATTGACAATCTGAAACGCACAGTGGTAGTGTTTCTTGGTTCTCCTTCTCTTCTCTCTCTCTCTCTTGTCGTTTATTTGTGTGACGCACACGAACATGTAATATGGACAGGTGGCCAAAAGAAGAGGAGACGGAGGGGGAAACACGGGGAACAGACTCCACGGTTTTAGTAATGCTTGTACAGCAGACAGGCAATACACCAAGCTGTATCCAAAACGTACCACTTTCTCACATACAGAACAGTTGTCAAGAGCACACATCCACTACACAGAGGTTAGCTTGTATTTAAACATTATGATAGCCTTATGACCAGAGATAGACAGCTTAGCTCATAGGAGGTGGGGAACTGCTGTAATAGGGTTGGGGTTGGGATGGGGGGGGGGGGGGGGGGTTCGAGTGTTCAGGGAATGATTCCTTCAAGTCTTAACACAGTGCAGCGTTAATATGAGCCCCAAGTCTTTTGTTGTAATGTCCAGAACTCAGGTTAGTCCACAGAACTAGCTTCCAGAGGAGATGAGGAGGGAGTTAGCTGGGACTGCGAGAGGACACACTCGAGTGAAGCGGACAAAAGGCTGGAGAGAAAAGAAGACGCCATCACGCGACAGAATCCACTCCTTCATCCGACGCGCCCGAGCAGGAACACTGGCAGGTTACATCAGAACTGTTTTTAAGTCTTTTTAACTTCCAAGTCCCTGTCCATACAGTACTGATCAAGTAGGACACAAGTTACCATTATCTTTGCACAAAGCTTTACTCAGAGCAGGTCAGATAGAATGATATGAAAGCTTTCATCTGAAGTCTATCATATAATGATATGATGATATGATGATATGAAGAAATATATGAATAAGTTACAATTTGTATTCAATTGAGGAACGGGTATAATGCACCAAGTTGACATGAGCATGGTGACGACATCTGTCCCGTGACTGCCATCCATTCTGGCACCATGAGCACACAGCAGGGTGGGCCGTGCTCAACACGTGTGCAGGTCTGCATTCTCACCACACAGGAGCAACACTTGATCTCCCCTCATTTCAGTGCAGTAAAGACAAGTAATCCCAGGTTTGTGTACAAGAAGGAAGGAAGGAAAGATAGACAGAAAGAAAGAAAGAAAGAAAGAAAGAAAGAAAGAAAGAAAGAAAGAGAAAAAAGAACAGGACAGAGAAAGATTACAGAAAATATAACTAGACTTTTTCAATGCAGAATTTCTTCCGCACAGTATACACTCTGCTACGCGTGCACGAGAGTTTAAGACAGAAGAGCAGCTAAAGAACATGAACCGTAAACACAAACACACCACAATGAGGAGTTAGGACACATGACAGATCAATAAAGTAAACATCTTCCCCTTGTCTTATCTCCATACTGACTAATTAGTCACGGGTAAGTGGTCATTATTCCTTTCCACAGCCATTTTTAAGACATTCTTCAGCGCTAGCTACATCTTTTGTGTAAACATGATCATTGCCACATTATAACACGTATCAAACTCACAGATAATAGTTTACAGATATGGGTACAAATAAAAGAAACATTTATGAGATGTTCTCAACCATACAGTAGTACTGGACCAGTATGTGGGCTTCAAGGCAGTCAGACATGTAATTACTCTGAACTCTGTTTCCCATCCACTTACGAACATACCATGTTGTGCTTTTTTGAGTTCTTTTGTGTTAAGAAACAGGGACATATATTTGTACTGGTTGTGTTTGATCTATCAATATATTGCTCCCTTGTCATAAATTGCAGCAATCTCCATTTTCTTTTTTATATATATATATATATATATATATCTTGTCCATGATCATCGTCTGTGCTAGACAAGTACCGATGTACCATTAAAGAGATAGTTCACCCAGAAATGAAACATCTAGCATTATCTACTCAACCTCATGCTTGTAGTCACCAATGGAAGATGTGCTCGTAGCATACAGTACTCTGGAATGGTGGCGATCAGAAAGAACTTCCTTTCATTGCTTTTCTATAGTGTAGAAAGAGCTCCACTGTAGAATGCCCTCTGAATGACCTTACTTCTACTGATCAGAGAGAGAGAGAAATGTGATGTATAGTTCCACGGGCATGAAGCTGAGGAGATAATGAACTATACTCTTCAGATCCACCCTTTTTTCAGAACAAGCTCTTCATTTCAGTGCATGTTGGACCTTAAGAAAATGTACATTTATAATCCCAGTGAAATGTCACTCTGGGACTTTGTTTTGTTAACATTGATAACATTATTCGTCACACAAACCTGCACAAATACATATGTAACACATACTCATTTTAAACTTGTTATACTCTACTTATTCTTTAGGAGCTTAGCTATTAGTCAACCCAAATTTTCACTTGTACATTCCAATACCACAACTTATGGAAATGCAAACATCCAGAATTTTATCGAAATACTGCGTTAGTGTTTTTTTTTTGTATTTATTACCATTTAGGTATTTAAGATATGTTTTCATAGTTATCAGCAAGGACCATATATATATATGCTGTGGCCCGGGCCCCATGTGACCTGCCTGCCAGGCCAGTGCTTATGTGAGGAGTGTGTTCCGTTTCAGATCAGGGCTCTGCTCTACCTCCTCTTCTCTGTTCTCTGTGTGGCTCCGTGTCCTGGTCAGAGAGTTCCTCACCGCAGCGGCGGCATATTTTCGGACCAGAACACAAAAGAGTTCTTGTTTGACAGTGTTTGCACCAGGTACATGGACAAGTGGGCTGCACTTGAGATGACTACACAACGTGTCAGACTGAAGACTGAAGCCTCATCTCTCTTTTTTTCCCCCAATGGGACTGCAGACGACAGAGTGGAGGGTAGGGGCTGGAGGAGGGTGGGCGAGGGTGGGCACATTAATGATCCTGGAGAGGGGGGGGGGGGGGGCAGGGGGGGCAGGGGTATTGATTCCAATGTTGGAAGCTGAAGGTGTATTCTTCTCTTCCTCCAGCAGCTCAGTACAGAGCTTTCTGTCCTTGGCTGTCAAACTCTGACCATGCATCATTCAGTTCCATAAAAATCATCTTGGCATATTGTTCATAGGGTTGCCCGGTGGCCTAGGGGCAGAAGAGGCAAGAAAGGATCGTCAGAGTTACAGTCATTTCATTTTTTCAGATGGAGGTGCAGCTCCAGGCTACACTGCCAGTGGCATATCGCTAAAACAGTTTTTTAAACATACATGATGCAGCACTAGTGGAAGCAAAAGGTATTGCAAGACAAACGTCTTGCAAGAAATAATTAAAATAATAAATGTCCTCTGTTACGCCCCACTGGTCTTGCAGTGGCAGCACAACAGCCTTTGCGTGGTGCATGGGCGTAATCAATTGATTGGCCACATTCCGCTGTGCTCAATGCATTAGCAATGAGCAGTTTGTCTCGACAATGACACTGACTCATCATGACTACGTGGCTAGCTCCTTGTGCAGAGTTGCCATGGAGATTCTATGCTATGAAACTGACTGGAACTATTTCTTGGCAAACTTTGAAGAAGATTAAACAAAAAAATAATTTAAAATGAATTCATCTTAAATTACATAACATACTGATGGTATCTTGGTTTGTTTGACGCACACCATATTAGGAAGGACTTCAAGAGAGTCCTCTAATATCTCACTTGATACCTTTTCATTAAGGAAAATCCTGCTGAAAACCCTCCCAGTTAGAGTACCTGAGAAAACGTCAAACCTTTTGACCTTTAGAATGCCATCAGAGCTAAAGTTTTTGGAGGCTGAAGGCCTGAAGGTCTGTCAGCTCATCTGCCCTACTCACCTTATCAGGATGGACCACCAGGACGGCCTTCCGGTAGACCTTCTTCACCTGCTCTGGGGTCACAAGGTCAGCCATGCCCACGGGCTTCCAGCGGGTCTCCCCCTCCCACAGCACTGTGTGCATAGTGGACAGCAGGGCCCGGATGTTACGCTCCTTCCCCTCGATCCAATCCAGGATCTACAAGAACACACACAGAGAGAGAGAGAGAGAGAGAGAGAGAGAGAGAGAGAGAGAGAGAAAGATAGAGATAAAGAGAGCGAGAGAGAGAGAGAGAGAGAGGAGAGAGAGTCAAACCCTTAGTCCTTAGGTAAAATTATTAACTTGTGAATGAGACAATCATTAGTATGCAAGAGATGAATCATTCTCTGGGGTAGTGTTTTCCAACCTTTTTTCTGCCACAGCAATTTTTATAATGAAATGATCTCATGAATAACCACTCAATTGTGTAGTTATTACGTCAGTGAGATATCAAGGTCCTGCGTGGACAGGCTCTTTCGGGTACATGATGTGATTATGCGAGAGCCTTTACAGCTGGTAATTATTATTAAATTATTCGATTATTATAAATATTATATTTTAAACTAATTTGATCTTCCACCAACAAGTAATGTAATACTTCAAGAAGAACCCTCATTATAATGTGGAATTTGAACACCTTACCTAACCCTAACCCTAACCCTACGTTACACCAGATCAGCTCCAATGGCACACCAGTGTGCTGCATGCGATTAGTTGATCAATCAGAATAAGGGAAGTGTGAAGGAACTGCAGGGCGAGGGAACTGATCATCAATGGAAGGAGAGTTCCAGTTCATGATGAGGGGAACTAGCCTAAATGTCTGTGTTTATGATGCTACCCATGGATCATGCTGTGATGTGTCTGGTCTAGATTGCATAAGCATACATGTAGAATAAACTTTCAGGAACAAAAAAACAAAAAAAATGAAAAGTGAAACAATTTGTAAACGGATTTGCTGCTTTAAAAGTGCCGGCCAAATAGACACGATACCATGACCGTGCTTCGCCCCACCTTGAGCTTCTCGGGATCCATCTCTTTAGCCATCTCCTCCTTCCGCATCTCTGCGATGGTCCTCGGCCCCTTCTTCTCCTTCGCCCCGGAGAAGCCCTGGCCAGACAGCAGGTCATCAAAGTTGGCGGTGGTCACTTTCGGTTTGGTCCCTATAAGGAGTTCAAATGAACAAAAAACAATTACAAATGCAAGGGCAAGGGCAGGCAACAGATGCAGATGAGATCACCGCAAAGGCTGTGGGTGTGGCCTGGACTCATTCTACAGTTTTTTTTTAAGTTATTGTATTAAATAAGTACCAATAAAAAAACCATACACGTATTTTTGGGGCAAGTACTTGAAGTATAAAAATGTGCTGGGAAGCAATATCATTATGTTAGCCCAAAAAGAGGTCTACACAATCAGATACCATCTACAAACACTGGCACTCCAATAGGCCATACCAAAGACCTCAGCAACTGGCCCAATCATCAGTTGATCAATTCAGTTGATCAGTTACAAGATCAAGTTCTGCTCTGCCCTGCCGCCCACATTAACTGTGATAACCACGCAGTGGAAACAGTGGCATCGAGTGCCTTCAGTGGCAAAGGGTGGACCAGATCGCAACATAGGTGGGAGTTGTAAGCAAATATGCATGGTATCATCATCTGCTCCAGTTACTACAGTCCCAAACTGGAAGAATGTCATCATTGGAACGGCATCTCCGGAGTACCACGATTTCCATAACAGAGCATCAGGGTTTTCCATGACAGAACTATGGAAACTACTACTACTATAATTATTATTATCTCTCAACGCTTTGCAACAGCACATTAAATATTTCAATTTCAAGATATGTACGCATTCTATCAAGCATCAGGGAGAGTGATATAAAGATCAGTAACAGCAGTGGGGCACTGGGACTCATTCTCTGATGCATCACGAATCTAGGACTCTCTGGTGGGTACATTTGCATTTGGCTGATGCCCAAAGGACATTTTTGCATTGGACTGAGCCCGCTACACAGATGCTTACGGAGCACGTCTGTCTCGCGTGCGCGGTCTTGCTCGCTCGCTCTAGATTCCGGGAGATTTTAAGTAATTTGCGGGCATCAGGGAGTTGCTATCAATATGCGGGAGACTCCCGGAACTTCCGGGAGACTTGGGATGTCTGCATTGGACTGAGCCCAGATGCCATGTGTGCCTTACTGTGTGTTTCCCATTTGAACCTTACAACAGGGACACCTGTATACTACAACAACCTGACAATGCCCTTCTGCACACATAGAGAGATTAGGATCGGGGTGGAGGGACTAGATTTGCATGTATCCCTATACTTAGCACAAATGAAAAACACTACAATGTACATTTTTGTGTTAAATCGTATGTTAAAATGTTAAAAAGTTTTCTATTATGCTTATGTTAATTCATTTTTATTTTATTGTATTGTTATAGTTAGTTTTTAATATGTTGGCACTCTGAGATTCTTTTGAATGAAGAGTGCATTACAAATAAAATACATTATTATTATTATTATTATTACAATGACTCAGACTGCCAAGTGTCAGTCAACATGTTCTTTTTTACTGAACAGGAAGCAAGTCTCTGGATCAATATTCAATTTTCCTGGACAGCGTACCCCGAAGAGTGGAAGCTTGTTTTAGGGTGCACACGAAGTAATACGTGTATTAATGGCTAAGAGCTTGGAATGAGATGTGGAAGAGCAGGTGTCCATATACCTTTGACCACAAATAGACCCAGACTACCTCAAACCTGATTTAAGCCTTAAGTCAACTTCAGCCTGAGGGAAACTCATACAACAGCTAGGTAGCTTGACTGACCCATGTTAGCCTGTGAGTGAATCATACAACAGCTAGGTAGCGTGACTGACCCATGTTAGTGAATCATACAACAGCTAGGTAGCTTGACTGACCAGTGTTAGCCTGAGAGTGAATCATACAACAGCTAGGTAGCGTGACTGACCCATTGTCGCTACACGATGGTAGTCCTTGGGGGATCGTAGTCCCTCAAATTGCGCATGCTCAGACACAAACGGTTTAAGGCATAAGGCTCAACATCAACATATCTGGCTTGTCTTAACGCATAATGTAGGTTTATTTAACGTAATATTTAATAATGTTGTAAACGATTTGAACGTCAACATATGGGGCTTGTCTTAACGCATGATGTGGGTATATTTAATGTTATATTTAATTATGTTGTAAACGGCTAACTGCATAAGGCTCTACGTCAACATATGAAACGAAACTGGGGAGAGACTTTTTGATCCTCCACCTCATCTGTTTTGTCCACTGTGACATCTTCTTTGTTTTTAAATAAATGGTCATGTTTTCAAAAAACTGCCTTTCGTCGCTTTTCTCCATGATTGAAAACGGATCTGTCGTTGTGACGCATGCGCGCGCGGCTTCGCTGTCGACAGCAGTCGACAGTGTCGCAAAATGACGCATGCGCAATGTGAGGGACTACGATCCCCCAAAGGACTACCATCGTGTAGCGACACCCATGTTAGCCTGAGAGTGAATCATACAACAGCTAGGTAGCGTGACTGACCCATGTTAGCCTGAGAGAAACTCATACAACAGCTAGGTAGCGTGACTGACCCATGTTAGCCTGAGAGTGAATCATACAACAGCGAGGTAGCTTGACTGACCCATGTTAGCCTGAGAGAAACTCATACAACCGCTAGGTAGCATGACTGACCCATGTTAGCCTGAGAGAAACTCATACAACAGCTAGGTAGCATGACTGACCCATGTTAGCCTGAGAGAAACTCATACAACAGCTAGGTAGCATGACTGACCCATGTTAGCCTGAGAGAAACTCATACAACAGCTAGGTAGCATGACTGACCCATGTTAGTGAATCATACAACAGCTAGGTAGCATGACTGACCCATGTTAGTGAATCATACAACAGCTAGGTAGCATGACTGACCCATGTTAGCCTGTGGTTTGCTGGGGGCTCCAGGCGCGGTGCCACCCATGGTGCCGAAGTTGACGTTGTAGTTGGGTCGGTTCTGGGGGGAGCTGTGGGGCATGGGCATTGTGGCGGGTGGTTTGGGCTGGGTGGGGGGCTGCCCCTGCCACTGGCCCCCAGCTCCAGCACCCCCATTGCCTCCAGCACCTCCAGGCTGCCAAGAGGGGAAGCCGGTACTGGGCTGCCAGCCTCCAGCTCCTGTGTGCTGGGGAGAAGGCCGTTGAGGAGAGCCCATGGGGGGAACGCCACCTCCAGTGCCCGTCGGTGTGGTGGGTTTACTGGAAAAGCCTGAGCCACCTGCAGAAGGAATGGGAGTATTTCACCCAAATCAAGTTACCATTCTACTTTTCTAATGATGTCAGATCTACACTAAAGCTATCGAAAGAAACTGGTACTTAGACTTTAACTGCTATTCTACGTGAATAAAGCTTCAACAAACAATAACAAAGGTTGTCAAAATACAGGATTTTTTTCCTATTACATATGAACATATTACATATATTACATATACATAATCCATTGGCTCACCTCCTAAACTGGACCCTAGATTGCCCAGGTCAGCGAAGGGGTCCATTGAGATAGGCTTAGCCTGGTGGGTGGGTGTGCTGTTGACAGACCCTGTGGGGCTGGTGGTGGCAGACTTGCTCCCCATGCCAAAGCCCCCTCCTACAACACACCACAGACACGATGCAAAGTTGAACCAGATTTCGAAAGAAAAAGCCATAGTAAGATTCATCAAGTGCATTGCAGCAAGAAACAAGAATAAACAACTTGTGCACAAATTTCACATTAATGCCTTTCACATTGTCTTAATGCCACCACTAGGTGTCACTATTTATGTAAATATCTGAAGGAACAGCTTATTTTACTATTGTAGTATGGGATATCTTCAGGGATTTAGATTTGGTATGGGAAATCTTCAGCATATTACAGATATTTCTCCCACAAACAACTATCTTATCTCATTAAGCGCTAAAATAATGAACCCACACATTATCTCTGACCAGATCTCTTACCAATCAACAGCACAATCCTTACCCTCATGAATGATTTCATTACTCTTCATAGACAGTTATAGAATTCAACACTAGATGTCACTGTTCAGTATAAAACCCAAAGATCAGTGGCTTGAGAGAGGCCTCTCTCTTGGACAGAACAAATGAAGCAACTGTTTGTAAAGTAACTGAGACTGTAACCCAATGAATAGGCCTCATGAAATCATCTGCACCACACACACAGAGAGGGGTGACTTTGAGGTCAGTGGTGGAGACTAAAGCTCTGTGTGTTTCCCCACCCTCCCCCTAACGCAGGAGCAGTGTTCAGTGACCTTCAGTGTTTGAGGTCAGTGGTGGAGACTACAGCTCTGTGTGTTCCCCCCCCCTAACGCAGGAGCAGTGTTCAGTGACCTTCAGTGACCTTCAGTGACCTTCACACTGGAGCCTCACCTGGACCGGCCGCTCTGTTCCAGTCCCATCCCCCCTTGGCGTTCTGCTGCTGGATGTTGACAGTGGGTGTGGTGGGCACCGGGGAGCTCCGACCTACATGGAGGAGAGAGTGACATCATGACATGATCATCCCGGGCTCTCTGACTCAGATGTGAGTCATGCCTCTGGCACAAGCGATCCCAATCCACAGACGCACCACGGCATGCAGCACCCTCCCCACTCAGAGACTACATCCGCCACTACTCACACCTCCATCTAGCACTGAAGACACCCATTTTACTACATCCCCCACAAGTCACCCCTCCATCTAGCACTGAAGACACCCACTTTCAGCTCGTCTGGTATCTCCACTGAAAACAGTAGCATGGCAGTAACCCACACCAAGTTCAATGGACGTGTGGCTACTGACTAACATTAGGAGAGTGCATCTCGACATCGTACAATTAGATTACCCACAATCCCATGCACGGAGACACTGACTGGCACCGACCGAGGCTGAGAGCTAGCTGTGCCAGACCTGCACATGCCTTACCCATGCTGCCCGCGTTCTGCATAGTAGGAGATGGGGACCGTGCGGCATGCAGGAAGGGGTCTGGCTGCCCCATATTACCTGCACCCAGGAAACTGCCCATGAAGTCCTGGGGCTTGGGCTGGGGGGCTGGTCCTGACCCAAAAGGGGCAAAGGCTGCAAAAGAACATTACATTTCCAATGAAATGGTGAAGGTGCTGAAACAGTTTTTTTTTTTTTTAAATTTAGTCATTTAGCAGACGCTTTTATCCAAAGCGACTTACATATGTGCGACTTACAATGTATACACATTTTACATTTACACTGATGGCACACTGCACATCAGGAGCAATTAGGGGTTCAGTGTCTTGCTCAAGGACACTTCGACAGGGAATCGAACTAGCAACCTTCTGATTACTAAACGACTTCTCTACCTCCTGCGCCACTGTCGTCCCCAGTTAAGATGGTCTTCTTAGGCTGGGACTAGTCAACAGGAATATAATTAAATTAACCCTTAGAAGACAAGTCTTAGGAGCTTAACCAAGTGCTACAACATGGCGCAGAGAGAAGACAGGATTATACCTCGTCAAATACAACTGGGGCTAATCCAATTAGATTTAGCCTTGATGGAATTTCAGCAACAATTTCACCAGGCTCCCACAAGCTCTAACAGCTACATGTAAACTTCAGTTCAATGCCATTCCAGTCTAATTACATCTCTGTTCAGTTAATAAAACTGTCGAAGCAATCAGGATCCCCCCCCCCCCAAACAGAATGAGATGGTTACATCACTGAGAGGTGAACAGACAAAGATCAACACCGAGAGAGAGAATATTTGAGGTCGTACAGTCGTAGGTGTCTCACACAGTGAGAAAGAGACTGCTCACTGAGACTGAGAAACACTGAGACAATGAGGAAAGGGGAATGGAAAAGAGAAAAGGGAGTGAAGGGCGGAGTGGAGAGCTGGGGCTTACGGCCAGTTGGCTGTGTGTTGGCGCTGGCGTTGGTGCTGGGCGAGGACGGGAGGACCGTCCGGCGGGGGGTGGACTGGGCCGAGGCCGGGGCGCTGGTGGGCTGGGCCACAGGAGGCCCCCCGAACAGGTCCCCCAGCAGGTCCTGGGTGTTGGCGGCAGGGGGGTGTGGAGACGCGCATGGGGGCTCCACTGCCCCGCCGTCCAGGCCCAGGAGGTCCGCGTCCTCGGCAGGGGGAGGCGCAGCTGTAGGGGGAGCGTCAGGCCTTCTGGGGGCCTCTCGGGGAGCGGCGTGCGCCCCACTGGCCCTCTCGTTGCTAGCGTTGCTCTGCTGGCTGGACAGAGACAGCATCTCGTCGTCCGAAGGCTCACTCTCGTCATGGGGACCCTTCCGGCCGTCAGCACCAGGAGCAAGACTCGGGTCTGAGGGAATGTTAACAATGTTAGCGGTTTCTCCCAAACACCCAAAAAGCCAACAGCTTCCAGAACGGAATCTACAAAGGAACCTTTCAGCTGCACATTCGCTGTGGTGGCAATGATTATTCCATAAGGGAAGAGTAAGATCCAGGTTCTCTGTAGTAGTTATAACACGAACACATGACTCAGTAAATGTCTTTAGCTGAGTACCACACCCAAGCTTCTAAGACTGTAACAACACACTAACCAACAAGAGCACTACCACATCTACCTATGATCTACACACTATGTTGCTCATCCATTCATCATACCACTCACAATTCACTCTCACCAATCCTTCATCTATCTATCTATCTATCTATCTATCTATCTATCTCTCACCATCTGGCTATCATCTACTTAACTATTCCACCATCACCTGCAGTCTAACCCTTACCTTCCAAGTCCAGGCCCTCCATTTCATCTTGTTAGGGGAGAATGAAAGGAGCATTTAGCATAATGTCATTAGCCTAATGGTGCAGAGAGCCACTCTACAGTAACCCAGTGAGGTAGGCAGCCATGGGGTTTCTCCCATGAGGCCATGAGTTATTAACCTCCCCCTCAGCAGAGAGGCTGCCAGCACTCTCAACCTGTCTTGCCTTAGATAAAGAGGTACGTTTGAGAGTCCTTGGGATGTGCAAATGTGCAAATGTGTTTGTCTTTCCGTGTGTCTACGTATGCCGTGAGTATGTATGTGCACACACTTGTTTAAGGTACGACTAGGATGAAGAGTTTCCGTGAAGGAGAGCACCATGTGCTGTAGCTACAGTCTTCAGTGAAAAGTAGTCTGTGTAAAAGTGAACCAGTGAACTTCATTCTGGATTTGTCTGGACAAGACTGAGTCCCTTTGGTATACCAAAGAGGTTTTTCTGAAGTCTCTGTAAAAGTTACAACACAATATATCCTTTAGTATTGTGTAATGTTTCAATAAGCATGCTGAGAAGCATTGCTAAAGTGTTGTTCAGAGAGAGCTGACCTGCGATGGCCAGGGCCTGCTGATGCTCCTCCTGGGAGGAGAAGAGGACGCCGGGGCTCAGGTCTCTGGTGGGGAACTGCTCCCACGGGGGTGTCAGGTCCTTCTGCTTCTCTGTGCCCTCCACCTCCACGTCCACCAGCACGTGGAACAGCTGAGGGTACTTGTCTGGAGACTCACACGTGTCCAGCTCAGGCCTGGACAGCGAGAACGTTTGCATACACAGATCAGACAGGTAACAAATACAAAAATATACACACAAATGTTTATACTGTCGATATGCACAAACACAAAGGTAACATCATAACCCAAAATATGAATATAGAATTTGGTCCCCTTTTACTACACAAGGGAACTGTCTAGCTTGTGTACAGCAGTGTACAGATTTGTACGGTTCTTATTTAACGATATATACAAACTACTTCATAAATACTTACTTCATGAATTTTAGGACCGTCATCCCGGGGGCGATGAAGCCAGTGTGGAACTGAATCTGGAATATCTGTGTGTTGGACACCTGTGGAGACGCAAGAGGACACCACACTCATGTCACATCACACAGCCCTCTGAACACTGACCACCAGCAGCAGCACACTCATGTCACATCACGGAGGCCCTCAGAACATTGACCACCAGCACATAAGGCCATTATGATTTCACAACTTGTCCTCACATAAAACTAACATTGGCCTCACAGAAAACAATAAGAACAATGGTTTCCATGGTTTCCATTTAGGTGCTAATGGTAAGGGAAATTGAATGTGATGATAGCAGTTGTAATGTTTAGAGCTGCTTAGATAGGCATCACTGGGCTGTATCTACTGTTCCCATCAGCCTCCAAACAGTGGCACTAGTGTTTCCCCCCTTTCACTTTCACACACAAGCACAAGTCTACACAGGTTGTATGCAAAAGAGGTGCGTGTTGTTGTACACATTTTAATGTTGGGTGTGAAAACACAGCTGGTCGAAAGTTTAAGGATTTGATTCTAGTGGATCTGAACACAGCTGTGAAATGTTAGGTGAAAAAGAAGTCCTAGTGCTATGGTCTTACCTTCGCTTGCAGTCTTCCTCCGATGGTGGACCTCATGTGATAGACGGAGATCACTACATCACCCTGCACACTCACGCCCAGGTTGAACACCACTTTGGCGTCCTGGACCCGATACTCTCTGGGGAAGAGAAGAAGTCCAAAGTTAAACAGCAAGAAACTCATCCTTAAAGAAAATCACATTTTAAGGTTTTACTTCAGATATGTACCTATTATTCACTGTGTTCCTGTATGTGTCTTATAAGTCATTTACTCAAAGCATACTTACAAGCATACTTGTCTTAAATAAGACTCCATATCAGTGCTATCCAAACTTTTGACTTTTTATAGTTGACTTCAAAGTTTACTCAAAGAACTGTCTTCTCTAAGCATGGCCATCGTCTCCTACCTCATCCTCTCATAGTCCTGTGATGTGGAGAAGATCTTGGTCTCTCCCAGGAGGATGTCGCAGAAGGGCCTGCAGCCGCTGCGCTGCTTGTTGAAGCAGGGCACCGGGCTGACCGTGACGGCTTTGATGATCAGAGGCTTGAAGTGGGGGATGAGGGGCTTCTCCGAGACCATGCTGCACACATAACCGATGTACCTGAGAGAGAGAAGGGGAAGAGAGGAGAGGAGAGCTCAAGTCAAGTGGGATCAAGGTGTAGGTGTACCTCAGCACAAGGAAAGACTTCTAAGCTCACTAAGTAAGCTCAGGGTAGATGTATCCCCAAAGGCCACCTTGTACAACAACAACAACAACAAATGGAAGTGCTCTGTTGTCTTTTACTAAAGTCAATATTTCTATATTTTTTATATACTAAAGTATATCTTTGGAAATAAGTTTTCCTAATGAACCAAAATGTAAGCTCTGGTCAAGAATGAACAATTATGGAGACTGACATATTAACTGACACTACAAGAGCAACATATTGCAGTCACTTCCGAAGTCAATAAAAAGACTAACCTGCCCTTATGAACAATGCATGAACCTAGCAGACTAGTGGTGTAAGTAACATACTGGTGTGGAAGAGCTAGAAACATGAAGCTTCTACATTTGCTCAAGTTGGCAAATAAACTCTCTGCAACGCACAACCTATCCTTCACAACCCCTCGAGTCAATGTTTGTGGACACCAAAAATCTGGGACACGTTTTGAGCTGACGGCACACAGGATGTTTGAGGAGCAGTGAGAAGAGAAGAGAAGAACACACATAAAGGCTTGAGTGCCTTCTTGTAGTTCAAACATGTCTGTGGCTCCACAAACAGATATATATATGTGGCATTTCAGAGGAGAAGTTCAACAAGGTAGATTTGTTGATTTCAGGTTGTGAGTTTAGTGTGCTCAGGCTGACGGGTTTTTCTTCACAGACACCTGACTCCGTGATTGGTTAACGTCTGGGGGAAAGGGATCAAACAGTTGAGGTCATCATGAGAGGACTGTTATGGGAGAGTGAAAGATAGAAAGAGAGAGAGACAGAGACAGAGAAAAGAAGAGAGACTGCAACAAGGAGAAACAACACAGAAGAAAGAAAGTAAGTAAGTAAGTAAAGTAAAAGAAAGTAAGTAAGTAAGAAAGAAAGAAAGAAAGAAAGAAAGACAGAGAAAGAAACTTGGAGAGAGGGGGACAGAGATGGAGAAAAGAGGAAGTGGATGTGATGTCACTGTGGAGTCTGAGGAGACTGTCGTGTTTGAGAGTGGATGTGATGTCACTGTGGGGTCTGAGGAGACTGTCGTGTTTGAGAGTGGATGTGATGTCACTGTGGGGTCTGAGGAGACTGTCGTGTTTGAGAGTGGATGTGATGTCACTGTGGGGTCTGAGGAGACTGTCGTGTTTGAGATGAGTGTCTCAGTGGATGTGATGTCACGGCGGGGTCTGAGGAGACTGTCGTGTTTGAGAGGAGTGTCTCAGTGTGCAGTTGAGTCACTGAGCCAGATGGAGGGAGTGCAGACTGATGATGAATGGTGACAGGATCAACACCAAATGACATAATGACTCCATTACTCAACCTAATGACCCGTCTCTGATAAGTGTTTATGTAAACAGTACTACATGTGGGCACAGGCTATACTTGGTTATCACACAGTGCTAAGCAGTTATGTTTTTCCAATCAGGATTTAAAGTATGCCCATAAGCAACATAACATATACTCCCGCAGCCCCCCCCCCCCCCCCAACCCCCCCCCCCCCCCGTCCACACACAAACACACCGGTGCTGCCAGCCTACCTTCTGTGAGAGGGCCACAGGCCTGAGCCGGGTCTCTTGGCGCTGAGCAGTTGCATGGCGGGCACCGGGTTGGCGAAGAGGTGGCAGAAACAGAACATGGCACAGACCAGCACACCTGACAGAGCTCTGCCATCCTGACAGACAGAGGGGCAAGAGACAGACGAAATAATGTCGGTGACTGAAGTCTGACAATATTTATATTCAAAACGGGGACATCTTTCCAGTAAGTCATGACATGAGCCAACAAACAATGATAAAGCAGATCGAGAGGTCAAGAAGGTTCAAGTTTTGTGTGTGTGAGATTTGTAATTTAGACAACAAAACTAAACAGGAAGAGATGAGAGCTATTGTTAGATTAGACACAGACAAAAATAAATCTCCTCAGGGTCAGCTGAGGCTATGAGAACAGAGAAGAAAAAAAAAACAGCTTTCACATTCCTCTTGGGGAATCATGTTTTAGATAAAGATTTGTAGCAAACATGGTTTGGGTGTTGGTGGCACACCTAGGCACTACACCCACTGCACAGGAAACAAACAGGACTGAGCTTGTCACGCATTCCAACAAACTGATACAATTCCTCCATTTACGCCAACTCAGTGTCAACTAAAGTCTAACTGTATGACTCTACTTAAAAAGACAGATGTTATCTGATCTCCTGTTATCTTAAAAAGGAGTAGCTTAAAAGGATTCATTTCCTCACATTCATTTTCATTGACATGTGCATCAATGGCAGCAATGTATACATACCCTACCATATATAACTATAGAAATACACTTCAATAACCATAAAGAAATATTAAAATATTTCACATATTGTAATATTATTTCCTGTTTAAACAGCAGTAAGGAGGTTTTGTCTGAAGGGAGCAAGCTAACCACCTAAAGTGCTAAGACCTTTGCAAACACCACCAACAGCCCAAATGGCACCGCTTCCAACAGATTACTAACAAACTAACTAGTATCTGTTGGCGATAAAGTTGGCATTGACATGCTGCAAAAGCTTTTCTTTCATTAAATCAGAACAATTTAAATGCATTGCCTTACAAGCAAGGAATCCAGAATGTACTGTATATTCAGATGGTGATGGCATCTTACCGAGCAGGTGATGACACACACATTCTTGGGGTTCTGTTTGAGCCAGTTGTGCATATTCTTACACACAGCAAAGAGGTTGTGGAGGCTAGGCGCTTGTCTGGAAGGCCAGTTGCATTCAGACACCTATGGGGGGGGGGGGGGGGCAGAGATAGAACAGAGACAAAGACATTAAACATGGGAAGAGGAGGAGGATGCTGCAGTGAGAGAGAGAAAAAGAGAGAGATTGAGTATGTGTGTGTGAGAAAGAGAAAAAGAGAGAGATTGAGTATGTGTGTGTAAGAAAGAGAAAAAGAGAGAGATTGAGTATGTGTGTGTAAGAAAGAGAAAAAGAGAGAGAGATTGAGTATGTGTGTGTGAGAAAGAGAAAAAGAGAGAGATTGAGTATGTGTGTGTCTGTGTGTGTGAGAGAGAGGTAGAGCGATTGAGTATGTGTGTGTGAGAGAGAAAGAGAAATTATTATGTGTGTGTGCGAGAGAGAAAAAGAGAGCGAATGAGTATGTGTGTGGAAGAGAGAAAGAGAGAGAGATTGAGAATGTGTGTGTGAGAGACAAAGAGCGAGATTGAGTATGTGTGTGTCTGTGTGTGAGAGAGAGAGAAAGAGAGAGATTGAGAATGTTTGTGTGTGAGAGAGAAAGAGAGAGATTGAGTATGTGTGTGTGAGAGAGAGAAAGAGAGAGATTGAGTCTGTGTGTGTGAGATTGAGATTGAAATTGAGTATGTGTGTGTGAGATTGAGAGTGAAATTGAGTATGTGTGTGTGAGATTGAGATTGAAATTGAGTATGTGTGTGTGAGATTGAGAGTGAAATTGAGTCTGTGTGTGTGAGATTGAGAGTGAAATTGAGTATGTGTGTGTGAGATTGAGAGTGAAATTGAGTATGTGTGTGTGAGATTGAGAGTGAAATTGAGTATGTGTGTGTGAGATTGAGAGTGAAATTGAGTATGTGTGTGTGAGATTGAGAGTGAAATTGAGTATGTGTGTGTGAGATTGAGATTGAAATTGAGTATGTGTGTGTGAGATTGAGAGTGAAATTGAGTATGTATGTGCCAGATCTCGTGCCAATCTGTCTCCTTTCTTTGTTCACTGCTTTGACTTTAAAACTGTTTCCACAACTCAGAGACAGGAGTAGCTGTTTTAAAATCCTGAACTTGTTAACCAGTAACAGCAACAGCTGTGGCACAAAACACACAGAAAAAGTAAATGTTGAATTAGTTGAATAGATTATGATAGCAAAAAGAGTCATTTCCTGCCTGCTTCATGAAATCCTGTGGCATGAAACATCTATCAACAAAATTCCACCCATGATAGGTCATGACCAATGTTCCCTCTAATTTTTTTCAGCAATGAGCAATTTTTTTTTTTCTGAGCACACATTTCAGCACTGTGAGCAGTTTGCAACCACGCGACCTCCCGAAAATGACCACGAGCCTGCGTTAGCCATAGGGGATTCAAAGAGATGACAGCATCATCAATATCCTTTATAATGGCTGGACTTTGGGGACATTTTATTGATGGTGTTTACCAGTCAGTTTAGTTGAACTTAAATGATCTTTGGTTGAACTTCAATAAGGTTTAGGGAGGTTATGACTGGTTCACTGGTTATGACTGAAAATTATATATATATATATAAAAAAAGTATCCAAGGTGTTTAGTCATTTCTCAGCAGGTACAACATTTAAGTGGAACTTCATTGAAAGAAAAATGCTTATGCATAAGAATAATTATAGGCCTATTACTTCCCCGTCATCAATTCCCAAGTCCTCCCTATGGGCCACGCAGTGTTGCTCAGTCAGGTGCGGTACCTGACGCTTCAGTAAAGCAGCCGCTCCTTTATGTCTGCCTAACATGACAGAAGCACCATCTGAAGTAAACATTACCATTTTGTTCATGTCTAGCGCATGATCTGCGTAGAACTTGGTAATGGCATCAAGGATGTTTTTTTGCAGTGCATCCTGAAAGCTGAATGATTCCAGCAAAAACCGTCTTGTAACTTTACATTTACATTTACATTTAGTCATTTAGCAGACGCTTTTCTCCAAAGCGACGTACTGAAATCAGTTTGCTCCCGAAACTTAATGTAAAGCACAAGCATCTTCGGTGAGAATTTGATAGAGTTCAGATGACGCTTTAGGTAATCAAGCTTGAAGCTTCCACTCGGACCAAGTTTTCCCACGAGCGAACTCTCCTTTCGCTTTTGCCTCCGAGCAGAATTTGCAGATCACGCCACTCCTTTCTTCATATGTAAATATGTCTGAAAGTTTTATCCTACCTGTGTCAGTTTGGACTATTTCATCTAGCCACTTTTTCTGGGGCACCTGCTCTGCCTTTTTTCCCCGCCATGGTAGCCTATAACTGCTGGAGCAGGGCCCGCCAAGAGTGGCCTAAAGGGTACATTTTATGTAAACATTCTAACGTACATCCGGCTTGGTTATCAGACATGTCAGTATTTTAAATGTTTATTACCTAGCCTACATCACCTTTGATGCTCCGATTTTTAACCCCTGAAAGAAAGTCGTTTGTGCGGTCTGAAAAATGTGCACGGTCTGAAAAATCTATTGCGCGGCCACTTCGACTGGCCTGCGCGGCCGCGCACGCGCGCGCAGCTTAGAGGGAACATTGGTCATGGCCTAATAGAAGCCTTAACAATAGTTAATGGAGCCAGCATACAACACCCAGGAGTTTCACATTAGGCACTTGTTTCAAGGGCAATAAAGACTACGAGAGAATTCATATCATTACTGTGTGAACTCAACTCTTCAACGATCAGAGAACACCCACTCCAGAGGATTCCAGGGGCAATGATGACCAATCAACTATCCAGTATTTGAACCCAGTTAGTTACAGTTAAAGGGGCAGTATGCAGGATTTAGTGCTTTAAGCAGTCTTGCAGTCACTGATGATTAGGTCTACTACAACAACTATCACACTGTTCTGGAACTGCTGCTTCAGTGAGAGAAGAACCAGCAGAATAAGCTTGACAACTTACTGAAACCCTTTATCATGTCTAGTTATAAATATTTTCTCAAAACCATACAGCTTGATGTTTGAAAAGTCATAAAACTGTCAAAGTTATACCACGGGCAGCCAACGCAGTGGTGTGGTCCTTTCAGCTCAGAGGTTTGGTCTCTCACCCTGTTGGAGAATTTGGCTCCACGGTAGTTCCTCTGCGACAGGTTGAAGACGGTGTAGTGGTCAGCGTGCCGCGAGTCCAGGAAGGAACGCATGTCCTCCACGTGATTGGCGTACCCCATCTCCACAGCGGACGAAGGATACGTCATCACTAACAGAGTGGGGGACAAAGACAAATGACCTATTTACAACACAAAATCATACGCATGTTATCTGGATGAATCTGGCGGCCTCATATTTCTTTGACTATGTCCACTCGGACTTTGCATAAGCAAGAAAGACAATTATTACTGGATGAGAGATGAAGAGCATTAAGCTGTTATTATGAGACAGCGCCTAACATGGAGGTGTTTGTTTACCATCTCTGATTAGATCTCAGAGGGACATTGACTGCAGTTCCTGTGAATATTGTTCATATGTGAGATCTGAGGGGGACATTGACTGCAGTACCGTTTCTACATTAGGGGCACGTGGGGCACTGCCCCACCAGATCCAGATGGCGCTGTTGTGCAGAAAGCTCAATACATTCGTACTTTGCGGCAAAATATATATTTTATTTAATTTTTTATGCACAGTAGCGTGAATGTGTGTGTGAATAAACTTGACTCACAAGCATTATAGTCTTGTTTTGGAGTAATTTGATTTGTGTGTTTTTCTGTCTGTGTGCTTGCTCTGTGAAATGCTGCTCTCCACTGTCCCTCCTTTTCCGGTGGGGCAGCGGCCCAAGCTTAAGACTGTTACCATGGAAACACCAACGAGCGTGAACCAGACAGGCCAAAGTTAACATTGAGAGATGGGGCACTTTCAGATGTTCCCCACGAAATCTGCCTAGCAACTCGACTGGAATAATGCGAAAACCGCGAGAACTGTACCCCGTGACCAAGAGTTAGCTATCGCTAGATTTCGACTATTTTGGAAGTGTTTTAATTCATAGAATGAATAATGTAGACTATTTGTTGAGGGTGCAATTTAGTACATTGTCGTTGGAAGAGAAATTAGAAATAAAACGTTTTGGGCCACACAGACCAGACGACTTGATCCTGCTGCAGCCTGGTGAGAAAGCTACTCGAACTTTCAAGATGGAATGGTATGACAGAAAGACGTGGCTAACTACTAGCACATCAAAACGAGCACTGTTCTGTTTCCCATGCCTTCTTTTTGGAATTGGTACTAATGCAGACTCAGTTTGGACAACGGATGGATTCGAAGGCCTGAAGCATCTGGCAGAAAGAACAGTGAAACACGAAAGCTGTAAAACCCATAACAATTGCGCCCTGAAATTGGGGACTATTGGGGCGGGTCAACATCATGGCACAGCTAAATAGTGCATATCAGCAGAACATTTTAGAGCACAACAAACAGACAGAGGTGAATCTTTATGTACTGGGGAGACTGATATCGTGCATAAAGCTGTGGGGAGTGCAAACTGGGTCTGCGTGGTCACGACGAGTCAGCCAACTCAGTAAACCCAGGCATTTTTAAGTGATGTGCGAGGGCGACACCAGGCTGCAAATACACTACGATTCGGTGAGTCAAACTTTTTTTTTTGGAGCTGATGGATGTATCAATGCGATCTGCCAGGACATCGTCTTTTTACAAAGTTTTGTTCATTTAGCAGCGTGTGTGTGTGTGTGTGTGTGTGTGTGTGTGTGTGTGTGTGTTGCTCCTGCATCTAAGCAGAGAAAGGGGGAAAAGTTGAAGGCTACACATAAGAGCTATTGGTTGTGTGTGTGTGTGTGTGTGTGTGTGTGTGTGTGTGTGTGTGTGTGTGTGTGTGTGCGTGCACGTGTGTGTTGCTCCTGCATCTAAGCAGAGAAAGGGGGAAAGGTTGAAGGTTACACAAGACATAAGAGCTAGAGAGCTCGTCTCCAGGTATGTAAGTTCACCTTAATGAGTGTGTGTGTGTGTGTGTGTGTGTGTGTGTGTAAGAGAGAGGATGGGTAAGAGAGAGACAGAAAGACAATAAGAATGAGAGAGATGTGTGTAATGAAATTGTTTGTGTGTGTGTGTGTGTGTGTGTGTGTGCGTGTGTGTGTGTGTGTGTGTGTGTGTGTGTGTGTGTGTGTGTGCACTGGTGTCTGGATGTTTGTGGGGCAGCTGGCTACAGCAGGGTCATGTTACAACACAGGCATCAGACCTCTAGAGACCCAGAGGAATCTGTCCTTAAAGCACCCACACACTCAAACCCACATTTACACACACACACACACACACACACACACACACACACACACACACACCCACGTTAACTTCCATTGCTATGCTGATACAACTTTACCTATCCATGAAACCTGATGAAATTGTACAGCTACTGTTAAAATAAACTTAATTGCGTGTTGGTTTCAGAGAATCAGAGTAAAGAACGCCACACGAAGCACTTGGTTGATACAAGTTGAGTTTACTTGAAATAAGGGTTGTACAAAATTCAGTCTGGTTGGCTGAGTTCTGTCACCCACAACTGAGAGAATGCATTCCGCACAGGAATCACAGTTATCGGCTTTTAAACCCCCAGCCTCCCGAGAAGTTTCTTCCTGAGGATTCTAAGGATACCTCCCCTAGGGATCTGTCGTAATTTCTTAGCTGACAATTAATGGCTTTGTCCGAATATTCCCTCTCTCCAGAGAAGGTGTCTATCTCCCACCTAAGGAAGGCCCCTGACCTTGTCTAAACCAGATGCTCTGTGAATGTTATCTCACTGAGGCCTCCTGTTTGTGAACTCATGGTTGAGAGAGAGAGAGCTTTTTCTTCAATCCTAAACTACAATATCACTGGTTAAGAATAGGCATATATTTGTTAATAGAAATAAGCTGTTAATAAATTCATACTGAACTGAATTTATCTTACACTACCCAAGATAGAAGTCTGCCTGCAAGATGTAAAAGCTTGGATGACTAACAACTTCTCCTTAACTCAGATAAAACTTCAAGATTATGCTTGAAGGCCCTAAACAATTGAGAATGACAGTATCTAGCCATCTACCCACACTTGATGGCATCTCATCAACATCCAACACTAGTACCAAAACTCTCTGTGTAATTATCAACCTCCAAAGACCTCCTACTTGACTAGACTACAGCAATGCTCTCCTCTCCGGGTGTAGCAACAACTCAATAAAGAGTCTCCAGCTTATACAGAACGCTGCTGCTTGCACACTTACCTATAATTGCCTATCTGAAATCAATTCTACTTTTGACAGAGAGCCAAAGTACTCCTTCTAACATACAAAACCCTAAACAGCTTAACTCCAAATTACCTCAAGGAATTGTTTCCTATTGCCCACCAAGATCACTTTGTGTCATTCCAAGAATATCAAACAGCACAATAGGAGACAGAGTCTTCTGCTATCGAGCCCCCCCTCCTGTGGAATAATCTTCCTGCTTCCATCCAAGATGCAGACACCCTTTCCAAATTCAAATGGAGACTAAAGACATTTCTCTCATGTTGTTGTGTTTAGCAGGAGTGGGCTACAGACAGCACACGCTGTACTGTGAAGGAGGAGCAGCCTCTCCCTCTCTTTCTAGATCATTGTTTTGCTATTACTAAGACTGATAAAGTGGCCACATTACCTACTGTTAGAAACCCGCTGCCTCCATCTACCCCATCCCCACCACACTGTCATGCACTTATTCTACCTCATAGTCTGTGCTAGCAATTACCTGCAATAGAAATAATTGCCACCATCGACATAGTTTTCTGTTCCATTACTCTACTTATCCTTGTAATAGTAATCTTACGAGCACACTGAATGCTCTCTCCCCAACTTGTCCTCTATCATGTATATACCATGTATATATACCATGTATATACCATGTATATATACCATGTAGATACCCCCCACCCCCACCCCTTATGTGCCACGGTTCTGCTTAAGGTTTCTTTCTGATTAACAGGGAGTTTTTTCCTTGCCCCTGTCGCCACTGTGCCTGCTCTAAGGCGGTTCAGGCCTTGGGCTCTGTAAAGCACCTTAAGACAATTGTATTGTTTTGACGCTATATAAATACAACTGAAAAGAAATTGAATTTGTGTTATTTGTGTGTATGCTTCTTGGATCCTGGGTGTGTAGCTTTCTTGAAATCGGGGAAAAATTCTCTCATTTCCTGGTAGCCCGGGTCATTCCATTTGCAATAGAGTGTGGAGGAGGAAGAGGAGGTTAAAAATATCAAACCGGCTGCCACAGGAGCGGTGACACATCGCCCCCTCTCAAAGAGGAGACGCAGGACACGAGGAGCAGACACGAGGAGCAGACACGAGGAGACGCAGGACACGAGGAGCAGACACGAGGAGCAGACAGGACACGAGGAGCAGACACGAGGAGCAGACAGGAGGAGCAGACAGGAGGAGACGCAGGACACGAGGAGCAGACACGAGGAGCAGACAGGAGGAGACGCAGGACACGAGGAGCAGACAGGAGGAGCAGACAGGAGGAGACACGAGGAGCAGACAGAAGGAGACGCAGGACACGAGGAGCAGACACGAGGAGACGCAGGACACGAGGAGCAGACACGAGGAGCAGACAGGAGGAGACGCAGGACACGAGGAGCAGACACGAGGAGCAGACAGGAGGAGACGCAGGACACGAGGAGCAGACACGAGGAGACGCAGGACACGAGGAGCAGACAGGAGGAGCAGACACGAGGAGACGCAGGACACGAGGAGCAGACACGAGGAGCAGACACGAGGAGACGCAGGACACGAGGAGCAGACAGGACACGAGAAGCAGACATCCAACATGCACAGGAGGTGAGAGACATACAGCCAAACATACAATAGGTAAAACAAAAGGTCCTTCTAGTGGAGATAGCTTTTGAATGGGCTGCTTTCAGTACTATCCAGAGCAATTAAAAAGGCCATTTTCTGCCTCACTGCAATGTGCCCATTCTTTTAAATGAATTGTTTTAGGAAACTTTTAAAGAAATCCCTGGGGGTTGCATCTTGCTTTGGGATGCTGGCTTAATATTTCATTCGGTGTATTTAATGAGTTGAGGGGAGTTGATTTCAAGCAACAGTCTTTGCATTTTTGTATCCAAAACAGACAGGGGGTTGGCTAGTCTAGTCACTTCTCTCAAACCCTAGAAGCTGCCAAGCAGTAAATGAAAACCACCAGCAACATTTTCATCTCTCATCCAAAGACTAAACCTGTCTGCCTCAGAATTCATGCTTATCTGGGAACGTTCACGTAGAGGGCAAGACAGAGAGTGGGAGGAATGAGGAAAAAGGGAGGAAACGGATAGAGAAGAAAGGATGGCTTTGTGTGCAGACAGACACATGTGCAGATAGACCCAGCAGTGGAGGTGGGAGAGCAACAGGACACAGGAAATAAACATCATCAGGATGTCTTTACTTTCTGCTCCATTTGCAATATTGGACAACTCACCTATGATCCGTGAAGTGATGTAAGCAATGTCCAGCTCCCCTTTGGTGTACCTACAAAACAAACAAGGAAAGGACATGACCTTCAAACATCTTAAAACCTTATAAGGTCATTATTTAAGGTTACTCAACATGTCTCCTGAGAAACTTACTACAAAATGAGTTATTTGCGTGTCGCTGATGTTGCAATTGCAAAATATTGCAATTTACATAAAAATGTCTTAAATAATAAATACATACATATTCATTGTGGAGGGTTGAGCATTGTGCAACCTAAGATAAGAGACCTACTACTACGCCTTGCGTGGCACACTGGCCCTGATTATGTCACAGCCAAATCACCTCACTAATCATGGCAGAGCAACAATCCCCTAACGAGATAACTGGGCAACAAGCCTTCTATTTAAAGCGGAGGGTTACAGGCGCGGGTAAGACAGCGCTGCAGAGAAACACTGTCTCAAACAGGCAACTGCAGCGGAGAGATTCCTTGTTGAGCCAACATGGCTCCGCATGAAGGAATGTTTACAGTGGCTCTGCTGACGTTCTCCCTCAGACAGACAAATAAGGCCAGCGGCTGAACGGTAGACAGGATCAGAATCAGTAACGAGGGTTGGGTGTGCCTGTAGAGCCTCTAACTGACAACAGTGCATACCTACTCGTCACAACCATGTATTCACACACACTCAAGGACACACACACACACACACACACACACGTGCACAGTTACACACAAGGGTAAAATCCAGTTCTGCTTCATTTTTATAATGATTTTTACATTTAAGTCATTTTGCAGACGCTTTTATCCAAAGCGACTTACAAGGATGTATACACATTTTTACATTTACACTGATGGCACACTGCACATCAGGAGCAATTAGGGGTTCAGTGTCTTGCTCAAGGACGCTTCGACAGGGAATCCTTCTGATTACTAACCGACTTCTCTACCTCCTGTACCACTGTCGCCCCTATGATAATGATATGTTAAATGTTTTTTACAGGAATGTGTTGAGATTTTGAAAAAGAAACAGTCAAGTCAATCCACTGAAGAAGCCTACTGGTGCAGAATCCACTGAAGAAGCCTACTGGTGCAGAATCCTATGAAGAAGACTACTGGCGCAGAATCCTATGAAGAAGACTACTGGTGCAGAATCCTATGAAGAAGACTACTGGTGCAGAATCCTATGAAGAAGACTACTGGTGCAGAATCCACTGAAGAAGCCTACTGGTGCAGAATCCACTGAAGAAGACTACTGGTGCAGAATCCACTGAAGAAGACTACTGGTGCAGAATCCGTTGAAGAAGACTACTGGTGCAGAATCCTATGAAGAAGACTACTGGTGCAGAATCCTATGAAGAAGACTACTGGTGCAGAATCCACTGAAGAAGACTACTGGTGCAGAATCCTATGAAGAAGACTACTGGTGCAGAATCCTATGAAGAAGACTACTGGTGCAGAATCCTATGAAGAAGACTACTGGTTCAGAATCCACTGAAGAAGCCTACTGGTGCAGAATCCACTGAAGAAGACTACTGGTGCAGAATCCTATGAAGAAGACTACTGGTGCAGAATCCTATGAAGAAGACTACTGGTGCAGAATCCTATGAAGAAGACTACTGGTGCAGAATCCTATGAAGAAGACTACTGGTGCAGAATCCTATGAAGAAGACTACTGGTGCAGAATCCACTGAAGAAGACTACTGGTGCAGAATCCTATGAAGAAGACTACTGGTGCAGAATCCTATGAAGAAGCCTACTGGTGCAGAATCCGTTGAAGAAGCCTACTGGTGCAGAATCCGTTGAAGAAGCCTACTGGTGCAGAATCCGTTGAAGAAGACTACTGGTGCAGAATCCTATGAAGAAGACTACTGGTGCAGAATCCACTGAAGAAGACTACTGGTGCAGAATCCACTGAAGAAGACTACTGGTGCAGAATCCGTTGAAGAAGACTACTGGTGCAGAATCCTATGAAGAAGACTACTGGTGCAGAATCCTATGAAGAAGACTACTGGTGCAGAATCCTATGAAGAAGCCTACTGGTGCAGAATCCTATGAAGAAGACTACTGGTGCAGAATCCGTTGAAGAAGACTACTGGTGCAGAATCCGTTGAAGAAGACTACTGGTGCAGAATCCGTTGAAGAAGACTACTGGTGCAGAATCCTATGAAGAAGACTACTGGTGCAGAATCCTATGAAGAAGACTACTGGTGCAGAATCCTATGCAAAAAACTCCCAAAATAAATTGAGCGCCCTCAATCTAACCTCCATCTAACAATCCCCATCCAACTCCACAGTTGCCCCACAGCTCTAGAAAGAGTCAGTGAATAGATCAGGACGCAGTTGCTGCTAGCCCATCAGAGATAAATGGACTGCGCCGTGGCGGCCAAGGACAGCTAGTCTTGCCAGAGAATAATGGATCCCCAGACACTGTACTCCAAACCACAGTTGCCACTTTTTGACCGAGGTAGAAAATATAAACCATTGGCTGAGGGAGAGAGACCCAAGACAGGTTTTGCAGCTCAGCACATCGATAATTTGTGAACCATGAACCGGACTTGAACATGGCATTTATTTAGGATGCAATTACAATAGGTGCTATATTCCAGAGCACCATAGTAAATGATAGCACTAAAGCTCTATTCAAGCTCTATTTGATGGTGGCTGTCCATGCAAAAAAAACATAAATACTGAGTAACTATCACTGCTTGTGACCACCAGAGGTACAAGATTGATACGTGTTCATATGTGCCCTGTTATAGGGGGATGGCACCACTGAGTCCGCTGCTGTCATTTTGTGTTGGGAGAAGCCCAGTCACAGAAGTCCAGTCTAAACCGGTCCACAGAAGATGGACGGAGACAACAGCTTGTGTCTAAAGAGAGATGCTGCTGAGGGTGAACACTCCTCCATATTCACTGCATAGTCATGACTCAAGAGCCACACTAGAGAAGATTCCATGTAGTGTTTTTTACAGTCATTTTCACACGTGTCTCAGTAACATGTTCACACAGTGTGCTTTCATTTTCACATGTGTCTCAGTAACATGTTCACAGAGTGTGCTTTCATTTTCACACGTGCCTCAGTAACATGTTCACACAGTGTGCTTTCATTTTCACATGTGCCTCAGTAACATGTTCACACAGTGTGCTTTCCAAACACGCAGTCATTTTCACATGTGTCTCAGTAACATGTTCACACAGTGTGCTTTCCAAACACGCAGTCATTTTCACATGTGTCTCAGTAACATGTTCACACAGTGTGCTTTCATTTTCACATGTGTCTCAGTAACATGTTCACACAGTGTGCTTTCATTTTCACATGTGTCTCAGTAACATGTTCACACAGTGTGCTTTCATTTTCACATGTGTCTCAGTAACATGTTCACACAGTGTGCTTTCATTTTCACATGTGTCTCAGTAACATGTTCACACAATGTGCTTTCATTTTCACACGTGTCTCAGTAACATGTTCACACAGTGTGCTTTCATTTTCACATGTGTCTCAGTAACATGTTCACACAATGTGCTTTCCAAACACGCAGTCATTTTCACATGTGTCTCAGTAACATGTTCACACAGTGTGCTTTCCAAACACGCAGTCATTTTCACATGTGTCTAAGTAACATGTTCACACAGTGTGCTTTCATTTTCACATGTCACAGTAACATGTTCACACAGTGTGCTTTCCAAACACGCAGTCATTTTCACATGTGTCTAAGTAACATGTTCACACAGTGTGCTTTCCAAACACGCACCTGAGCACATCACTCTCTTCCAGCAAGACTACGCTTATATTATGTTTTGCCGTATCTATTTTTTGCACAGATTAGTGCATATGTTACAGTACATATTGTCATACAAAATGAATACATTTGAAATGCTCCTAAAATGTCTAAACAAAAATTGTACAGTACAGTAAATGAAACAGCAACAAATTATACTACCACTAGAAGTCTACTGTCACTAATGCTGATTGGTGGATTTCACTGTATTTAGCAGCAGTTTTTTATTAACCTCACATTTATAGTAGGGGAGAACTTGATGAGCAATTCACACTAGAGTAAAAAAGTGTGCCAACCAAACCCGTTCTCCCCTACTGTAACATTCTCCCTTGTCTTGAATCTTTGGAAACAAAATCTTAAGCATATCCTATCCACCCCAACAATCCCCCATATCCCACATACTGTATATTTCATCACACCAACAATAAACTTTCTGATCTGTTGATTTGCCTGTTCCAATACTGTAGATACTGCTATTGAATGTGCTAAATGTTCAATACTGTAGATACTGCTATTGAATGTGGTAAATGTACAGTGCTGTAGTACTCTTGTACTCTTGGCTTAGTTTCCCAAGCCCATGTCTTACATACAGCAGTCCTAGTGGAAAAATCTCTTCAGCGACAACTACATAGATTTATGTTTCCTATAGATATGCACATTTCAATACAAATATGACCATGTTTTTGTAGAATGGTAACAAGGCTTTAAACTATAAACAGTTTATTGTAATAAGTGTATAGTTTAATTTGTCTGTCAAAATACAGTATATATCAACACTGATCTACATTTGGTCAGGTTTTGAACTCAAAGTTACATTTTTCTACAACTGCTAATACATGTTTTCTGAAACTAGTCACATTTCACAAAACTGTGAAAGCACATTGATCAGAGTTTTAATCAAATGTACATACTTGTAATAAACTGTAAATAGGCACACAAGTGTTCAGGGTCTGAGTGTTGAGTGTAATGTTTTGCAAAGCGATACATGAAATTGTGAATGGTTGGAGTGAAAGGCTGAGAATTAGCCTCTAGTTTTGCTGATTCTGTGTGGGGTTTTGCTGTTTGAGTGACAGATTACAGAAATCATGTGATAAGTAAAAGTTTTATCTGTAAGTAGTTTAAAAAAATAAATAAACTGTAATTATTTTGAAAAGAGTGCCAAAGTCTGCCAAAGTTGCGGGTGTGAACATTGACAGAGAAAGGTATTCATGAATCTCGGAAGAAGCGGTCATTGAATGCATTTTTTAAATCAAAGAATTGCAGAAAAGCATCCACAGTTCAGTTCACCAAGCTTACTGATGAATGTGTGAAGAAGTGAACTCTGCACTGACACAAATGTCAAACCACTCACACAAATGTCAAACCAATTGTAAAAAAAACAGAACAATACAGCACTGTATCACAATCTATTCAAATAGTCAGACACCAACAACCAGAGATGTTATTAAACCAGTGGATGATACATGGATTTCAATGGGAGTTTGCATCCTTTTAAGGGCACTAAACAGCACAACAACCTTACACTGAAATGAAACCCCAATGGAAGCTCATTCTGATTAGGTGGATGTCTGCCATCAGCACCTGTCATGAATAATCTATGATAAAAGACCGGAGAAGAGGGGAGGGGGGGGGGGGGGGGGTGAGTGAGGGGAAGGCAGAGTGAAGAGGAGGACATGAGAGGGGATATTTGGTTTGTAATGAGTGCATGTGTGCATATGTTTGAATATGTGAAGGTGTGTGTGTGTGTGTGAGAAGGTGTGTGTGTGAGAGAGAGAAATGAAAGAAAGAAAGAAAAAAAAAGAAGAGACATTTCGAGAGAGCGTAACCAGAAAAAGAAGCAAAGAGAGAGAAACCTCACACACGCAAACACGCACACACACACAGAATTCAGTATGCATACAGACATACACAAACACATAGGCACCTTTGTGAGATGAGTGTCAAACCAGCACACAGAGATCAGCGGTGGCCGAACCTTCATCATCATCCTTCTCCTCCTCTTCATTCTCCTCCTTCTTTACCTCTCTCTTACCTTCCTTCCTTCTTCTGGTCCCTGTACTACAGAGCTGCTCAGAGCTAGTAGTGCAGAAAGGGCTAAAACAAATCTGTGTGGACCCTATGGTACGTCCTTCCATACCAAGATCCTATAAGTTATATAATCTACCTGTGTCATGTAGGTGTTATTTCACCTCTTGGTTCGAGGTGTGTGTGTGTGTGTGTTTTGTGTGACTGTGTGAGTGCTTTCACACTTACGTGGCCACCTGGTGCATGACTTTGGTGGAGGTGTCTTTGAGCGTGTCCTTCAGGTTGTCCTTGAAGTTGCTGAAGAACTTTCCGGCTCCCCCCTTCACCATGTCCAGGAGCCCTCCTCCATAGTTGGCATCCATATCTAAAGCAAAGAGAACCATTAGCAGAGTTAGCAGAGGCAAAAAAAAGCTCATACACACTATGGCACATACACATGCAGTACATTCACAACTAGCAAGACACAAACTACACCAAACGCACACGACTGAACAAGCAACCACCTTGAGGATTTGAAATCTGAAGAGAATTGTAGATCTCAAAAGCAGATTAGATTCGTGACTATTCATCAGCATCAGATTTTGTGTCTCATCTGCCCCGTGCCACATTTTGCTCTCGATCAGTCATGACTTTGGCACTTCTAAGGGGCAAAATGTTTGACATTTTGGTGGCAGACAAGGCAGGCTTTTCTTCTGAATCCAGAGCAGAACTTGACAAGAGCACTATTCACCACTGAGTCTCTGTGTGTCTGAGTCAACATCACTACTTTCAGCTTGAACTGCACAAAGCCTTGGAATCTATTTAGACATCTCAAACTCAGTTGGAATCATTCCTTGGGTTGTTCCCAGACATACATTCAATTATATTGTGTGTCTTTCCCCGCAATGCAAGATAACTTCAGGATCCTTGGATATGTGGAACATGTAGCATCTGTCTTCATCACACTAAGTGAATCTCTGTGTGTGAGTATGCAACACTTTGTGTAAGTATGTGAATTCTTCATGCATGTTTGTGTGTGTGTGTATGAGTGTGTGTGTGTGTGTGTGTGTTTGTGCTTGTCAGCTTGAGGGAGAGACCAGAATCTGTGTGGGTAGAGAAGAGTGAGAGAACAGAGTGTTTATGTCAGGCTGGAGCACGGCCAGAGTCTGCCTCTGAGTCATCACAGTCCTTCCCAACTCAACACATTTACCCTTTTCTCTTTCTAGACACATTTTACCAACACACACACACGCGCCCGCACACACACACACACACACACACACACACACACACACACACACACACACACACACACACACGCATTGCACACACACACGCGCACACACACATTGCACACGCACACACGCCCGCACACACACACACACGCATTGCACACACACACACGCACGCACGCACGCACGCACACACGCGCACACACACGTGCGGACACACCTCCTTCTAACTCCCTTCCTTTCTTTGCATAGATGCAGTAGCAACACACACACACACACACACACACACACAGTTGGTACATATACCAACACACCAGTTGGTACAACTACCATTTCATTCAATTCAATAATAATAATGATCTAAACATATACCACAAAAGAACTCCCAGGCTAATTTGCATTTATTGTAGCCCAAATATAAATGAATAAGTTGTACATTGGGAATTTTTCACCTCAGAAACATCTGATGTGGAACACATCTTTAGGGAATTATCAATCAGTATCAGAATAGTCTCCATACTCCTTTCATTTATGTATCCTGAACAGGCTGTTCAAAATGACAAGCTATTGATAGGCTAGTACATCACCCTCTGGGATCTATCATTTGACAGGTTAATTAAATCCTAATCTAACACACGCTGCCATCAAAATCCCTACCTAAGACAAGCATGAGAGCTTTGATAGGCTGAATCAGTTTTACTACATAAGGACTGCAACCTAACCCTGTAGAAGGGGGGGGGGGGTCTGGGTAGGACTGGGCAGCCCAGAAGAGAGGGGGTCTGGGTAGGACTGGGCAGCCCAGAAGAGAGGGGGGTCTGGGTAGGACTGGGCAGCCCAGAAGAGAGGGGGTCTGGGTAGGATTGGGCATCCCAGAAGAGAGGGGGTCTGGGTAGGATTGGGCATCCCAGAAGAGAGGGGGGTCTGGGTAGGATTGGGCATCCCAGAAGAGAGGGGGGTCTGGGTAGGATTGGGCAGCCCAGATCTAGCCCTTCTACAGCAATCCACTTTCTTCATCATCTGTCCATTTTAAGAGACCCACAAAAAAAAAAGAGAAAAAAGAGAAAAAAGAGGATTTGGCTTGGGCCTGAACAGACCTGCTGATAACAGCATTGATTTCCTCTCTAGTCACGCTGGGTCATCACTGGGCCAGCGGAGGCGGAAGTGAGGAGAGGAAGGACATTCCTCCGGAGCTCTTGGACGAGGCTCGCAGTCTGAGGCTCTTTAACAAGCCGGTCAGGCACTGGCTCAGTGGGGCAGGGGGCATGGCTCTCTACGCCAGCAGCAGCAGCAGCAGCAGCAGCAGCAGCAGCAGCAGAAGAGGGCCAGACCACACAGATGAGAGTGATGAGAGTGGCCATGGCTCCAACGCCAGCAGTAGCAGTAGCAGCAGAGGGCCAGACCACACAGATGAGAGTGGGCTGGAGGCTGCTGAAGGACGGAGACATGACACATGAGACATGTGCCCCACACTGCTGAAGGACAGACACATGAGACATGTGCCCCACACTGCTGGAGGACAGAGACACACTGCTGGAGGACAGACATGAGACATGTGCCCCACACTGCTGGAGGACAGAGACATGAGACATGAGACATGTGCCCCACACTGCTGAAGGACAGAGACACACTGCTGAAGGACAGACACATGAGACATGAGACATGTGCCCCACACTGCTGGAGGACAGACATGAGACATGTGCCCCACACTGCTGATTCATGAACCAGTGGCAAGGCTCTTCCTGGCTTGACTGGAACTCAAGGCATGGTTCTGTGCAGTAGGCTGCAATAGCTGCATTAGATGCCTATGAACAAATGAAGTGTTCAACCAAAAGCATACAGCACTACAAGAGAGGGGCCATAATAACGAGCAATTCCATACAATTAATATATAACTCCAGTAATGAGGATTACCAAAAGGAGGAGTTTCCTTTGTAGGGACTAGAGGTCAACTTGGTGCATGCCAAAACCATAATTTCAACAAGAAATCCCAAAGAATATGGACATATCCCTCTAAAGTCATGCCAGTATTAGAGTCCTAACTGATTTTTTTAAGACGTCGCTGGTCATGTTTGGGTAACATTGAACATTGCGAATTCTTAAGAAATTCTTAAGGAAGACAACCTATTTGAGGCCTGTTTATATGCTTTGGCTCAATAAATACAGACACAGCCATTAGATGTTTCTCTTTCCCCTGGCATGGGTATATTATCGGAAATGCTGCTGTGCTTAATCACATGCTGAAGACATCACAGGGTGGAGAAGTACAGAACTGCACAGTTACACATAATCACATAACAGAGCAGGCTCTAATCATCAGATTGGGCCCATTGCATAAAGGGACGCTTTACATTCCCAGCGTCATCTACCATCACTATGACAAACATTCACTGTTCATGATGATGCATACTCATTGAGCTCCACTGGCTGCCAGTAGCTGCTCGCATTAAGTTCAAGTCACTTATGCTTGCCTACAGAGTGCTTGCTGGTTCTGCTCCCACCTACCTAAATGCTCTTGTAAGGGCAAATGTTACACCCAGGACGCTGCGCTCGTCTAGTGAGCGTCGTTTGGCACTGCCGTCTGTGCAAGCACGGCAATCCAGACTATTCTCATTTGTAGTTCCACGTCGGTGGAACGAACTGCCTAGTCCCTCTCTACCTTCAAGAAGCTTTTGAAGACCAAACTCTTCAGAGAGCACCTCCCTTCCTAACTGGCACCTGACCAGCGCTTAACTTGCACTTCAGCAGTTACATTCCTGCACTTCTTTTTCCTTGTTTCTAGGTCGTTGTTTTCTAATTCTCATGTAAAGTAGTATTTATTGTTACACCATGCTTTTTATTGCTCTTAGCTTGACTGTTCTCTCCCTTGTACGTCGCTTTGGACAAAAGCGTCTGCTAAATGACTAAATGTAAATGTAATGTAAATGCATACAGTACATCCTAAATGTAATGTATGCACGAGGCAACATTGGCCAGTAGACACGCTAACTCACAGCCCCTACACGCCCCACTCCTTCAAATCCTCAAGATCTGCAGTCATTAGGACAGGAGCCGTCTGCCGCAAAGCTTTTGTCTGCATTTGCCACATATAGTGTTGGGAGGATTACTTTTAAAATGTATTCCACTACAGATTACAGAATATATGACCTAAAATGTAATTTGTAATGTACGCTGTTAGATTATTAAGGTGAATAACATATTCTAAATACTTAGGATTATATCAGCAACATTAGAGCGTTGTCTTCCATTTGATTAGCTGTGGATGAAACCGTTAGGCCAGAGGCTGAGGGTGTAAGGCCCACCATCACCACCAAACCCACAACCCCCAACCAGACTTCTTTTAAAAACCATGGCTTGGTAGGAAATAATGCAGTGAATAAAAAGGTTAATGACGTCATTCTAATGTGTCTGCTTTCTTGCAATTGATAAATGAGGAAGACCTTATAACATGGTCACTCAAAGTGTGTTTTCAAAGACATGCCTATTCTTGTAATATTATGACATTTTTGCAAGTTTCTCTTTTTTTCAGGGTTCAATTGATTTTAGTACTTTCGTTTTTTTCTGACAATTCACCCCCTTTCCTTTTTCAGACAATGTTCTTTTCCTCGGTTCTTCTTTTAAATTTGCATAGCAGCGGGCTGTTTCCTTTCGAAAGACATCCAGACTTGCTTGCTTGCATGCCATGGCAAAACCATAACTCAAGTAGGAAGGAATAAAACGTCATGGAGCAAGAAGTTCAGCCAAGGCTGTGGGGACCTAGTGAGTGACAGAAGCACCAGGCGTTAACTGTGCAAGCGCCAGATCTCTGTGCACCGGCAGTCTCCTTGTCACAGTCCAGGGTCAGTTTGAGAAAAAACTAGCTTACGAGAAGTGCTGATTTATGAGAAAATATTTGAATTTGAGAGCAAATAGCCTACACATGACAATTTAAAAAGTGATCTGATTCTTATTACCACCAATTTAACTTGTAACTGTATCTGAATAAATGTTGTGTTCTAAATACGTAACGCCTTAAATGTATTCCGTTACTCCCCAACACTGGCCACAAATCTCTGCACCACACACCAGTGGGTGGAAAAGATGGAACAGCTACAGTGTTTTGTTTGTACTGTATGCACTTGTGGTTATCTGCTTGCAGGTCGGATGCATGTTAAAAAACCTCTGTTGCATCCCATTCTGAATTCATTTGGAGTAAATGCCAGTTTTAGATGGCAAAATATGAACACACAATTGTATCCTCTCTGAAAGAAACACAGTGATATTATATCGTTATTATAATACTATAGTATGCACATTGGCATGCTATTTGTTTTTTTTATGCTATTTTCCTCTGCACAATGCAATCTATCTCGAATAAGCAGTTTTGAAGCCGTGGCTGATATAGAACATGCTTCGCATGGCCGTGTTAGCCCTCAGTGGCTTAGTAATCGCTGCGACGAGATGCTCGCGAGTCCCTCATGGCAAGACATCAGATGAAGTCGAACAGGGTGGCCCTTCCTTTTTTGGGCCAGGGAGAAGTGGCTATAGAGGGCTTCCTGTTTGGACGGGACACAAGGAACTTCCTGTGTGAGAGACTGAAGCAGAGCAAAGGAGCCCAGAGGACATGAAAGGCTCTGCCGTCGCATCTCGGAGAGTTCACAGAGTCTCTGAACTCACAGCACACACTCTTTCATCCTCACATCTAGCACAGCCAGCGACACCGCTGATGCTCTTGATCCGTGTGTGTGTGTTTTGTGTGTTTATAAGTGTATACAAGTGTGTGTATGTGTGTGAGCAGGTGTGTGAGCATGTGTGTGTGTGTTTGTGTGTGTGTTTGTGTGTGTGTTTTGTTTATGTGAGCGAGTGTATGTACCTACCTGCCTACATACTTCACTGTCTATATGTACATCCGTATCTGTTGTGTGTGGGTGTGCCTGTATACATTTTTGCTGATGTGTGTGGTGTGTGCTGTTTTCTTTTTACATGTGTGGGTTTACATTTGTGTCCACCTTGAAGGGAAAATCACACAAGGAAATAAACCTACTCTCTGTTTGACTTTCTCTCTTTCACTCTATCCATCCTCCTCCACTGTTCACACCACACCTGGGCCTTTGTCTACCTCCTGGGTGTGTGTGTGTGGGTGTGCGCGTGTGTGGGTGTGTGTGGTCTGTCACAGGACCCGGCCCTGCCTCCTGAATTATTGATTGAGCACCAGCAGACAAAAACCAAGTGTCTTTGTCACCAACAGCCCACAGAAGCTAACGTGGATGTAGCACATTTTAGCTATTCCTTTTTTATTGTCTCACTATTATGCTGCATACCCTATAATGATTTCAATATTTTTTGGCAAGTCATAGGTTACAGTAAACCTGAATTCATAGTGAGGGTGTTCCACAGCTGTCTAAAATTGCAGGCTTATGCACAGGAGGCTATGACAAAATGAACCAATCAATGCTACAATCAGATCTAGCTAGCATGGATTAATATGTGACTATAACGGCTGCAAACTGAGCCCATCTGTTCTCTACCAGACTGCCTGGGAAAAACACAATAGCTGAGATGACACACAGTCTGTGGGGATAGATACTGCACTGCCAGTGTCCAAGGGTGTCAATGGAGAGACTGTAGAGCTTCTATCTTCATGACCAAAGGAATCAAGAGGGGTACAGCTAGTCTACGTGACTAAAAACACCCAGAGAGGGGCTAAGGCATTGGCAAGACAAAGCTACAGCATTAGTGGATTACTAGAGCACTGCAGACGCCAACTGTGACAGTTACCTGATGTAATTTAAGGTGAACTTCTCTCACGCATCTTTACCCCAAACCCTTAGCCCCCACCGCCACCCCCCTTCCTTCCTCAGTGTCATTCCCTAAGGCCTGCTTGCTATCAGGCCACTGCAGTAGGGTAGCAGGCAAGAGCTAACGTTAGCACTCTGTATCACCCCACCACAACACGCCACAGCACCTACCGGCTGACTTAACCCTATCCCACACCTGCCGAACAACACTGGTGCCGGATTTTATTATAGGCCTACTGACATGTCACACTTCTCCTTTTCGTTAGATTACAGTAGGCTAACCTGTCATAATTGACGGCTCAAGCAGAACGCTGTCTCTGTTTAATCATATCAACAAGACCAAATGTGTTGCGCGTATTCCTATACATGACTCGCTCTTATAGCTAAGAATATATATCCAGTGGGAGCCAGCGTAATATTCTCAAGGGGTCCGCAATTGAGTAAGCTAAACGGTCACGTAGTCTTACGGAATTCAAGGATAACTAAAATACATACAATATATATTTCCACTGCTCTACAAATCTCTAGGCACGCAAAAACCACTAACACATTGGTCGTGCTCGGCAAAACGACAACACACGCGTCTCCGCTTATCGTAGCGCTTACCTGAGCTGTCCATGGTGCTGTAGTCGTCCGGTCGCGCTGGGCCTGCCTTGGAGCCGAGGGTAACCGCCGTCAAGCTGCCGCCGAATGGGCCGCCGCCTCTCCCCCCGTTATTGAAGTCTCCGCTGCTGTCGACCAACTGCAAAGATTCATATCCATCGTAACTGGTCTTTTTCTTGTAGCCACTTAGCAAGCTCATGGACTCAGCGAATACAGAAACAAGAGAATTCGCATAGAAATATAAAAAACGCGAGCTATAAGGTTTTGGAGGAGATGCACATGTCCCGTTGAAGGATTTCTGAACAAGGTAACCCACAAGATAACCCAAGATATCCTGATTATTCAGCGTTCCCTTGTTCCTAGCAAGCAAAAAGGCAGGTTTGTCATCAAGAGCCGCATTTAGGCTACTACGCTAAACACACACACACGCACTCGCAGACAGCCAGTCCCCACTGAGTTAACGGGTCCTTTCAGGCTCACGGTTGGCTCAAGACCAATCCCGACAATACCATGTCGGCAGTAGGAGACCGAGGATTGCCTGCTCCATTGTTCTTCTTGTAGATGATGTAATATCACCAATATGTTAAGGGTGGTTGTAAATAATTTTACAGACATCATCATATGTTCTTTAAAACTGTAGTTTGATCAATTATAGGCCTATTGTATAACTGTAACCATGATGAACGATTTGCAATTCAGTAAACCTTTCAGAAAAAAAAACAAGAACTGTGATTTATATGATCAGATTGGTAAAGTCTTTGATTTTGACGTTTTAACAGTTATAATAATCACACTTGTACATGATTGTACAGTAAGCTCAGTTGTTTCTTTGTCTATTGGGAGGCAAATACCATCCTCAGTGTCGAGAGCAGGCATGACAATCAGAGCTCTGTTTGTGTCTTTTCCGGGGGTAGGATTACAGAGGCGAAATAGCCTGGAGGCCCCTGAACCATCACTGTGATGCAGGCAGCACATGGTGCTTTGACAGTGGAGGCACTTCACATCCAGACCCCCCCCCCCCCCCCCCCCCCCGATGGAGGCAGATTTACCTCCTAAGTCATGCAAGCTACTCGCTATTAGACCGCATGCTTCCTTCCTTGGCCTGATTGCCAGGCAACAACTGAGTCCGGATGCTTTCTGAGTGGAGAGAGACAGCCGGGGCAACTCTCCCAGGGAGGAGGAGGGAGGAGGAGGAGGGAAGAGGGACGAGGGACAAATGAAGAACGCAGCGTAGGGGAAATGCCCCCATAGAGAGAGAGAGAGAGAGAGTGGAATGGCAATACTCAAGCCAGGCTCACTCCAATCATGGTTCTGTTCTCAGCAGAGACAGAGGACTATAGTGAGAACACTCACATTTAAACACCAAATTGGGCCACAAGATCTTTCCTTATGTTCGAGTTATGCTTACACGTTGTTCTAATTTATGGCCTTATACACTCACTACAGTGTAAAAGCAAACTTTAGTTTTCTTTCAGGTCGAACAGCCGTGTGTTGACATCTCTGTATGAGACCATCAAATGAACCTATAAAAAGACTATGAGTATACCTCGTCCAGTTTCCCCGTTCTTGTCCACAGGTGAATTATAAGATTGCCTCCTGTATGTTCTTTGAACTACTCTCTAGCTTACACCTCCCAAACTCTAAACTCTAGGCCAGAAAAACAGCTTTTATCTGGTCCCTTAAGACACACAGAAATTAGATTGGAAGCATTTTCATGAAGAGACCTGTGAAATATGTGTGGTAGAATGCCAGTATCATGACAAAATAAATGTACTACATGACGCCATTAAAAATGAAAACAGACTCTTCCTTCACTATTTGCAAGGCAGCTATTATTCCACAAAAAAAGCTCTTAATCAAAGAAGTCCACAGAAAGCAAATGTTTAGGATTTCCTACACGTAACATTTCCTCTTTATTCACATCTCAGTTATTACTGAACCACTGAGTTCAACTGGAGTCATCCTGAAGTTAATGAGGCACTGGTTTAACAAGAAGTTGTTGTTTAACATAGATCTTGTGATTTGTTACAACTCTTCAAGCCCATAAACATCTTTCTCCACTCATACTGACAGTATAATTAACCAAGCTGACAAGAAGACATCACTAGCCAGCTATTTATTTCTTATTCATATTTTCTATGTTTCACTTAAACTAAATTACACTAAATGCATACCAATGCATACACAAACCAATGTTATCTTAAGAAAGGGACTGGCTAAGTCACTGCTTTCTTCCAGCTGAACTGCTGAACTGTCCATACCTGAAACGATGCACTTTTAAATGATAAAGAAGTGTAGTGTATGTACACATTGCATGAAGCATGGAACCAGTTCTTGACATCAACTCTCCCCTGTACGACTGAGCAAAGAAGTACACACACCTGAATTCGGTGTATTCATATTAGCTAAAAACCAGAGGTTAAGACTGGATGGCTTAATGATTACATGGGCTTCTTTACTGCTTTATTGACATGGGGAATTTGGAAGGAGGGGGGGGGGGGGGGGGGGGGGTAGGCTGTAGTAATTGACTGGTTTGACTTTACATATAGCCTAGTTGTGGATGTGGTGCATTAATCCAGTTCATCTGACAATTCCCTCATGACTCACGATCCTGAAACTATTTAGTATGGTTATTATGAAAGGATACTGTTAAGAATAACAACAACAAAAGGGCAAGAATGAAAATAAAATCATTTTGATGCTGGGCGTGTCTGTAAGCTGTACAACAGGAACGTGCAAAACGAAACACACAGCAGAGCTTTTTCTTTCAAATGACAAATAACCTCTTCCCGATTTGAATACGAGATATACACATATGTACCAGTATCACAATCTCCCATCACTTAGGGAGAAGGAGGGTTATTCCATTCTAGGAATCCTGCCTGTTGGCTGCTCCTAGTGGAATGGCACTACAATTAGCTCCGTGACGGCAAATAACCCAGCTCTGTAACACACTGGCGCTGGAGCACTAATGACTGCTCTAATCAATCGCTGCAATTGTAATAACTGCAAAGGAAAACCGCGAAGTCGACCATCAGGTGCATGCGCGCGAGGATGCTCTGACATCATGGCTACCCAGGACCCACCTATCCGACCGCGATCATTGGCTAGCTTCATGTTGCCTACCCATCTCAACGCATCTCCCAATAGAGACGAGGATAAGATGACGTGACTCATCCGTGGTATTAGGCTATATAGCTTACTTCCGTTTCTTAAAGGTTTAAATATGTGGGCTATATTTTCCATTACAGGTGAACCATATAGTATTGAGGTATGAAATAAACAATAACAAGAATGCTAAATTGGTCTCATTTACTTTTAGATAAACGGTGATTTCGTACACATATGGTATAGGTTTACTCGCTACACGACTGTTGACACTGCAGTGCCCGAACCGCTACAGACCACAATCTTATAAACATTTGAACGATAAATTAACTATTATCATTAACCTAATACCGTAAGAACGTAGCCTATGTTATGACATATAATAATAATGAGTCTGGATTTAATATCGCAATAGTGGTTAAACACATTGGCTATAAATACCCTTGACAACATATGGGCCTAACACTAGAAATAGACAAAAAAAACCTTTGCAGCCAGGCTATGTTCAAATGTCACTTGTAATTCAGTGGGAATTCCCCATAATTATAAAAAAAACAGCCATAGCGTCAACCCCGGATCAGCTCTGTATCGCCAGCTTGAAACGTCATGTTAAGATTTACATAGAACATAGCATCTAACAAACGTCCGTGCATACATATCGGTGAAGGCGGCTTATTATGTAATATTTTAAACCTCGACCAAAAACACATGACATTGTTTTTCATGGCGCGCAAATAGGCGATGTGCACCTCATTCAATTGGAAGGAATGATACTATAAGAAACCGCTCATTCTTCTTACCTTGGAGAATGCAGTCTTTCATTCTCTCAAGAGCGCTGTTTCAGCGTTGGTACAGTAGGGAACCCAGCTGATCACAGAAATGCTGACCTTTGATTTGTCATTCGCTGCCAGTCATAGGTCACACCGGCGCCTGCTCCATCGAATCTCGCTCACTTGCGCACGTTAGGGTTGGCGCAAAGATGAACACGTAAGCAGCTAAGGGATTTATGTATACGAAGTATCGAATCATCACCTTGAGATATTTCTTCACATCCAAGGCTTGGGAAGCGTGCAGATCCCTGCTTCATCTGTGTCGATTTATCAACCTGGATGAAGCCTGTCCACATTAGTTGAGAATCATACTACTACGGGGGAGGACTGGACTGGCTTGATGTACGGCTAAGTCAACATAGACTACATGTGAACGAAATCTCAGCAATAATCATAAAACGGATCCCATCAAGCACTTAATTGATACTCATTTAATGTGCCTCCATACACTTGTCCACAGACTGTCTTTCATTCATAAATGTTCACGTTGTGGGAGGCTACTCTCACGCATTCGTGTCACCTGCTCTAAATTGTGCGGTTACAGTGTTGGTGGAAGATTCCTCGAGCCTGAAAATGAAAACTTCATTCCGTGTGATACCACAGCAGATGTATGTCACGTTGCTGAGGATTTCCCCAGTACATAATGATAATGTTTTTAGTTTCTCAATCACTTTAACCAAAAGTGTATGGATTTGCAGCGGATAATTGGTCATGGTGCAATTGCTAACATTGCTTTTGTTTTTTGTTTTAAATCAGACACGAATAAGACAAGAATACCCTTTCTAGTCCACGAGGGAGACCATATTCCATGCGTTCATGAAAAGTTTAAGGATGCAGTCTTTATATATTATTTTGTAAAGACATTTTGACATTTTTCTCACATTTTTGTATGGGTCCTTTTATTTTGAGGTTTATGGAAGAACAAGATGGAGCCTATTTCAGAGTATGTCAAAAAAAAACTGTCTTCCATACTCTTGTTAAATCTAGAATATGAATTGACTTTCATTCTACAAGGCGAGGAGATTGTAGGAGATTGTGTATCCTTTGAGCGGATGGGGCCACATAGGTGGGTTACAGATACTTGTAAATGCCAATGTGACCTTTGCAAAGGTGGAGGCAGGTATGTCTCTGGACAAACTTTTAAAGTTCGTATTTAATGTTTTGAAATCTAGCCATCTCCCTCTTTCTTTTTGTCTCATACATAGTGTCTATGATGTTGGGAGGTCAGAGTAGGCTATTTCTTAATTTTCCTTGCTTGACATATAGGAACAGCTTGGAATGACCCAGAAATGTTCATGTTATTTGACAGACAAAAAGGATTTAAATGGAAATCGGTATACATTGACAACGACATGCCATTCTTTTAGCCTAACAGAATTGTCCTTGGCACCAAGCTCTATTTTCACAATGAATCTTACATTTTCTGCAATGGCAACTTTGAAGTTACATGCAATTCTAGCAGTTCTTTGAATATATTCAGTGGAAACACTGTGTATGCTGGTGCCTTCTGGAGGGCCAGCTGTGCGATGGGTTTGTAGAACCTTTATTTTTAACCTTCAGGTGAAGACCTCAGTAGGATTCACATATGGTGACTGTGTAGGCCAGTCCATCAAAGATAGTATTCTGGCTCCCTGTTTCTTCACCAAATAGGTTTAGCTTCAGATTATAGGCCTACTGATTGAAGACTAGCTGCAGGGGATGGCAAGATGTCGTAAAAAAGAGTGGTAACCTTTGTGGATCATTACTCCTTGTACTTGTTGGTACATTCCTTGTCATTCCTTGTACTCTGTACTGTAAAATGTCCCACCTCAGCAGCATCCCATTTCATTTCCTCAGACAGAGGGCTTCAAGCAACATTCCAGCATCCTCTTCCAACGTTCCAACTTTCTCCTGAAAGATCTGACTTATGCCTACCATTTCCGTGATGTATCAATGCAACCATACAAATATATCTATACACAGTGCTTTGCAGAATTAGTTGCAATAAAAAAAACAAAAAACACCAAGACCACCTGAAGTATAGAAAATCAGACTAAGGAAGTCAGTCCTCTATTCTGGCCAAGTGTTGTTGATATTTGAGCCCAACAGCCAATCAAATTACACCGCTCCCTTTTGGGCTCCCAAATAAACATTTTCATTGGCTGGAATAGTGTATGGCTTGGTCGGAGGCCACTTTGTTTGTTTCCTATTGCCAAAGCCAGTGGTGTTCACGGACATCAGAGTTTTCTGAGCGCCCACACAGGACAGACAGCTAGAGGAACATGAGTTTAGAATTTCGTTTAATTTGACAAGACGTGTAATGGACAAAGACCAAATGGACATATTTACAAAGACATGTGGTCCAGGCTCTGTATATGCAGGCAGTGGCGGTGCCAGAATTTTTTTTCTGCAGGTGCTATGGGGGAGCTCGGCATTTTAGCGAGGGTGCTATGAAATGAGGGTGATAGCCTATGTGTCACATGGTTCTCTACTACATGGGGTTTTCAACTGGTTTTGTCCCAGGGACCATCATTCTGACTAGAAAGTAATCCGCGGCCCACTGATGTGCCAGTGATTTCCCAAAACATTTTACAGTCCCGTACCCTTCTTTTACTTGTTTGTAACCGCCGCCGCCACGCCCCCTCCCCCCGCGCGCATATTCTGCCTATAACACTTACATATGTGAAATTATCAGGGTAGATCACTAGCCGCCGCCTCCACACCCCCAGCCCCCGCGCACATATTCCGTGCTATAGCACTTATCAGTGTAATTTCTTTGCTGAATATGGGTCTACATCAGTATTTTTGGCAGTGCGACTTGGCTATTCAGAATATTTAGATTGACAGAAATACTGTATGTCTACGAGCCCAGGTATATTTAAAAAGTCAATGGTGAACTGACACTAGCTCCTTCAACCGTCCGGTAACATCAACTTTTACGCGTGCAACGTGAAAATTGGGTCATAGGATATGACAGAATGATTGCTCTGTGTCTAAAATAATCTGTTAATTTTAATCTGTTATAATTTTCTTTTGTGAGTTAAATATGATTTTCACTCAATAAATAACGCAGAATGAAATTAAATAACAATAATAAAAAAAACATTATGTTCTTGGGGATGCTATGGGGGTGGTTATGGCTAATCCAGGGGGAGCTAGAGCACCCCCTAGCTCCCCCCTGGCGCCGCCCCTGTATGGGGGTAAATGGCTGGTATGGTAACTGTTAGGTGAAAATTCACCCTAGTTACCTCAGGACTCCGAAGCTGCATATACTGTAAGTATATTTATTAGACAAACAACAATAGCAATCTGGCTCACCCCCAGCACAAGGCTGAAAGTGAAGCCCCGATAACACACATTGCGCAAGGTTTATATAGACAGAAGTTTAGTCTTCAGCAGGGATAACCACGTGGTGGATCTCTGACATCCGGGGCTCCCTATATTGCAAGGATGGCAGTTTTGCACAAGGTCGGAGGAAGCTTATCACCTCTGGTCTAAACATGCTCTTGTACAGACTAATTGGCACCTAATATTCTAAGTTACACAGAATACACACACGCAGAAACACAGAAAAGCCATGTTCCTGCTTACATAAGTACATGATTCATATAAGGTAATTAATAATACAAGGCACTTGATTATTATATTCTTAAGTCATTAACAGTGTTTCGAAATTATCTCCATCAGTAACATCCAGTGAACTGAGTTCATGTGCAAGGGGAAGGAACCTGGGGAGAGCGGGTATTTGCTTGTTTGGTGACTGACAACAGACATCTTGCATGTTTGTTTTGGTTTATATTGCATTTCCATGTACAAGTGTTCCTTTGTTTATGTGTGTAGCAAATGACACCTACTGGTAAGGTTTCTTCATGATTTTGGTTTCCTGACCCTTTGACACATGACATACTAGAAGCAAACCCATTTGGCTTGGTTAACACAAAACAGTGAACTGAGGTTTTTCTAAGACAAAGTGTTTATTTTTTTCTTTGGGACAAGGCAGCTTTACAGCATACAGTAACTCTCATCAGCATAGAATGTAGGGTCTGCGGTATTGCACACCAGAGGGTGAGACATAGAGGAAACACTGAGAAACTCTGGCTGGCAAGCAAGACTCAACTTTCTCATTCAGTATCTTAATAAGAACCAACAAACAGTCCAACACACAGCAAAAGGTAAAGACTATTACAGACCACCGTGGGTGTATACAACATCTGTCACAAAACTGTACTTCTCTTTAAGTGTGCTAAAGTTATCCTCCTCTTATGTTAGTTCAAAACAGTACTTCTCTTTTAGTGTGCTAACATTTTTCTATTCTTATGTTAGTTCAAAACAGTACTTCTCTTTTAGTGTGCTAAAGTTATCCTCCTCTTATGTTAGTTCAAAACAGTACTTCTCTTTTAGTGTGCTAACGTTTTTCTCTTCTTATGTTAGTTCCATTCCCTGTATTCATTACAGTATGGGCAAAATGCCACACATATGAATGATATTTCCCAGACGGATTTTCCAACTCAATACAAAAGAACATGGAACAGCCCTCAAAAATGGAAGCCATGTCCTCTGAGTGACCAGCCAAGAGAACTCCGACTCGAAAGCTCATTTGTAACCTTACAAGAATGTTCTGTTACACATTTCCTTGACAGAGAATGATTAATAAAAGACCATACAGTGAACAGGTGTCAGGACAAACTAAATACATGGTCAATCCTCATCATACACTCGCTTTGGAGACCTTATGTGATGCAGTGGATGGATAAAGGATAAAGAGTCTGTTTTAATCAGATAGCAACTGCTTAGAGCAAAATCACTTTCAACCTGTTCTGCCTGCCTAATAAGGGTTCAATCATGGACAGGTTTGAGCCCTGAAACAAATTAAATTACACAGCATAGACGTTTTAGGCTACTACTTTCAGAGCTGCAGTGTCAATGTTGTGCAAACATGTTTAACTCATTAGAACCTGAAACCGGCAAATGTTGTTCCATAAAGGCTCCATCACAAGAACATTTCCATTTTCACTTCAGCAGATGTACACACTAGGGGTGGGAATCTCTTGGCACCTCACGATTCGATTCGATTCCGATTCAGAGGTCAACGATTCGATTCTAAACCGATTATCGATTCTAAACTGATTATCGATACTAAACTGATTATCGATTATCAATTCTAAACCGATAAAATGATTATTGATGCATCTCGATTTTTAAAACATTTGAGTTTGCTACTCAGAGTCTCAAATCACTTCCTACTTTGTGTTTGATAATTAAAGAAAATCAACAGATGAATTACCTTCTCTATTTTTTTATTAGAGAAAAAGCTTTTCCTTGTCACAATTATGACTTTCTATGAACAATGCAATAATCGATGCTGCTTGCATTTCAACACAAAACGGATGTGTAAAAAAAAATAGAGACAGAATCGTTCTAGAGAGAATCGAGAGAAATCGAAGAATCGATTTTTTTCCCCACCCCTAGTACACACAACCCATGGCCAGCACTGGGGAGGTACTTTGGAATGGCATGCCTTCTCTGTCCAAGGTCGGACCCTTTGGCAAAGTGAGGAGCTCATATCTGATTCTGAGCACATTCATCAGGAGATGCAGCAGTTCTATTTGGGAACATATAACTCTTCTTCAACATGTAAGAGCAGCCTTTGCCATCTATATTGTAAGCACAAAAGCAGTAGAAAAGATTAGTAGTGTAACGTAAATCTGTGTAGTAGGCTTATGTTATTGGTAGGAAATACTGTGCACTTTCATTCATAGCTAGTGGAATGTTAGAATCATTTTGAATATTGTAAGCCTACTGATATTTTGAAAAACATTATGTTCTGAAAAGGCAGATACATGGCATAAATGGCAATATACACTGGGATTGTGGGTAATGTAGTCTATGGTGGGACTACACCTACAGCAATATACACTGGGATTGTGGGTAATGTAGTCTATGGTGGGACTACACCTACAGCAATATACACTGGGATTGTGTTGTGTGTGTAGGCTAGCTAAGTAATAGGCCTATACTACTTACAACTGCACCACTACACTAAGCCCCTATGGCAGTGGTTCTTAACCTGGGTTCGATCGAACCCCAGGGGTTCGTTGAGTCACTCTCAGGGGTTCGGCAGGGGTCAAGACACACACAGTATAGCCCGGTTCACACTAGCAATGTCGGGTCGTTTTTATATATACCTATGTTTTGAAGAAATCATATTTTATTTTTCCAATTACGAAGGGTTCGGTGAATGCACTGATGAAGCTCGCAGGGTTCAGTACCTCCAATAAGGTTAAGAACCACTGCCCTATGGGATTCTTTTATCATTTATTCAATTATAAAACATCCGCTCCATTTCATTTAAAAAAGCACCAAAATCACTGTTGGAAGTAAATACCAAAAGATCATTAAAAAAAGGAAATCGTGAAAAAGGCTCTTAGTACAGTGGAACCCTCATATCCGCTGATTCGGTAATGACAGATGAATTTTTTTGTCCGAACATCTTAAGCGGAACTTAAAAAACAATAAAAAATACTCTCTGAGTAGCCTTTCCACACCGTCGTACTTAATATGTGACTCGTGTGTTTAAGCACATCTCATTTCTCGTGTGTGTCTCATCTATGGGTTTCGCTACTTGTGAATCATTTGAATCATTTGCCTTCACTAACATAAACCAGAATAGACAGAATAGCCACCTGTTTACATTTCATATAGAAACACCCTGAATTAACATCCAAGAGGGCTGATTTACAGCTGGGGAGTGTGTGTTTATGTGCGTGTTTGTGTGGGTGTTTATGTGCGTGTGTGTTGGTGTGTGTGAGGCGAGCGAGAGAGAGAGAGGGGAGGGGGGCGGGGGGGAGTGAGTGATGAGGAAAACAACTAGCCAATCCAAACAGCCATCATATGAGAACACCGAATGACAATATCAAGGATTAGTCTGGAATCATGGAATCCTGACACTGGTGTTCATTCAAGGAACTGCATAGGGAAACTCCCCTCTCTGTCACTCCACTCTGTCACACCACTCTGGCGTGTCTCTTCCTTAGTGTGTTGGAGTGGACTGAGCACTGGGTGTGGGTGCTGTAATCTTGACACTGAGCATGGAGCTGATGTGAGGCCAGATATGGTCCGTGTCTGTGTCTGAGAACGTGTGCAGGATGCCTTTGGACCTAGGATACATAAGGATTATCATCAGCTTCATTAGGAAAGCAATTGCAATGTGGAAATAATAGTCTGAAGAGTCTAAACCTGGAGCAAATGAAAAAAACAAACAGATGTAGAGTTAATTAGAAGTCCAAAGTCAAAAGAAGCAGAGAAGAGAACTTTCACACACTTGTACAGATCTATAACGGGCTTGGCCACATCTTTGTAGTGCCGTAGTCTGGCCACCAAAGCCTCTGCTTTGTCATCTTCATGTTGAATTAAAGGCTCGCCAGTGATGTCATCCACACCCTGAGCAGACAAGAGAAGTTTCAAAAGCTTGTGATTTCTTGATAGAGAGAGAGAGAGAGAGAGAGAGAGAAAGAGATAGAGAGAGAGAGAGAGAGTGAGAGAGAGAGAGAGAGAGAGAGAGAGAGAGAGAGAGAGACATCATTCAGTGACACCACGCCATCTCATCAACATGGCTGCCATGATGGGTAAGTGCATAAAAAGTGACAGATCAGACTCAGTTCTCACCATGCCAAATACACGTATGGAGACAACCATGAGGACATGTGGCTTCAAAGTGTTGAGTGCATGGCAATGGTGGAGTGGTGGAGGTAAATGCATTTGAAACCGCTCAATGGCTCAATGGCAGCATTGGTGATTTCCTCAAATATTTTAAAAGGACAACTAACCTCCTTTTTAGCATAAACAAAAATCAAAGTTTGACTAAGTTGTGCCCAAACATTAACTTCTGGTATGCTGCGCCAAGGTCGTGTCTGGCCCTGCCTACCCTACGCTTAGAACAACACAAAGGCCCTCTCTCACCTTTACACGAGGAGGGTTGAATACCAGGTTGTAAACTCGGCCACTGGCCGGGTGTATCCAGCGATGTCTCAGTCTCTCCTTCAGAGTCTCAAATGGGACGTTCAGACTGATGACCACGTCCAGGTCACAGGCACTGTTCAAGACCTGAGCCTGAGCCAGAGTCCTGGGGAAGCCTGACACAACGGAATCTATATGACTCATGTTCATACAGAAAGTACCCACCTCAGTTGAGATTTGCATGTCTAATTGGATCACATATGCATTGGCCTGAGAAAAAGTCAGAGCTAATTTAAATTCAAATCCATTTAAATTTAAGTTACAAATGATAACTATGAAAGCAGAAGCAGTAATTAAGAACTAGCCTCTGTAAAATGGCTATACTGTATTTTCTATGTTAATAGATATGTAGACCACCTTGGCAGATTGACAGATGACAGACTGCAAGAGGCCATCAGATTTTACAATCTGGTGCTGATAACACAAAAGCAAAATGCTGTTGTCAATAATGAGAAAGCTGATAAACATCAGAAGAAAACAAGGGAAAGTCTGTGTGTGAATCACAGCTGCAAATGTAGATACACCACTTTCGATTTTACATCTTTTTTGGCATAAACCCATTTGACTTCACTTGTAGAAGTGTCCAAAGCTGAGAGAAAGGGACCTGCAGTCTGACTAGTTCAGGCTGCTTTTCAGGAGCAACCCAGTAGCTTTTGCATACGTGACAAAACATGACTTATCCGGCACTGTCTCAACATGTTTTGTATGCCGGTCGCATGTCAGTCTCAGAGTAATAATCAACTTGTGGTAAAAGTTTCTCTTGAGTTTCCCTTCAAACAAAAGCCACTGACTTTTGCAAAATGTCAACCTTCATAGGTTTCAAATACTATACTGCTGATTCTAAAACAGCTGCTTTTGGGGTAAACAGCGTAGAGTATAATGAAGGTCGATCTAAATTGTGGAGACTGGATGATTTCAAAAGTAAAAAAGTAAGTACTGGCACTTTCCCCTGTGCACTCACCACTGGGGGAGTCTGAGTCATACTATGGGCTGGCTTTGAACAGTCTCTGTTTAAACACACAAACAACTTCCTTTAAAGTGGATGATGCATAGCTAGCATTATTTTATTTCAGTGCTAAGACCTATGAACTACTAGTGCCTTATAAATAATTGTACGTTCATAATAAACATGCAGATGCTCATGTATGATGTTGTGAGCTATCCATTCAAAAGTCAGTTCGCCCTGACTAGACTTACATGGGAGGTTTCAATCAGAGAAAGAATGCATAGTACAGCAAAAACCATGAAAATCCTTGTAAAGACTTCTTGAAAGATATATTTACACAAGGCGTACCATCCAACAGCCAGCTGTGTCTGGCTATCTCCTCTAGTCTAGGTAGCAGAAGCCGTGTCATCACATGATCCGGTACCAGGAGGCCCTTCTTAATGTAGGTCTTAGCCAGCTTGCCAGCCTCTGCAAGAACATGCATTTTACCAGGCAGACGAGATGGACAACACAGTAAAAGTAAGAAAGCACACATTCTATACAATACAATATAATATAGCACTGCATAGGCTATACATAATATTATCATTAGTGCAATTTGTGTTGGGCTTTAATCGGACCAATGACTTTGGCACATGGGTCACTGTGAGATAAAGGCCTTTTATAAATTCTTCCACTAGAAGAATTGACAAATGAAACTCACCAGTAATCTGGTTAACAAAGATCAGAAGTAAATGATCATGACTGACTAGACAAGAGAAGAGACAAGTGGAGGGCTGGCCATTAAAGAGAATAGTGGTTGCAAAAAGTGAGGGGATATCTGGAGATGCTCTTTGGTGAAAGCCACATCAAACAGATTATACATTCACTGTCAAGTTTGGAAATCTGTTGAGTCTGTTTATTTGAAGGTGCTGCTAGACATCACTTGGAAAGATACAATCATTCATTCATTAAATGTCAGGTGCTTGGCAATGTCTAGAGTATCCCTATACATGGAATATTAAACCTGAAGGTTATTCTTCAAACATGTGTTCCATGTGTTCTCTTCTAAGATGTTCTAAACAGTAAGTGAATATATTTTCTTGGCAGTAGCGAAAACGGATGCCAAATCCAATGAATAAGAAACCCCAGGTGGCATGGCAGAAAAGTGCGACACTGCTTCGTGCAGTGCAAGAGCACTGTGCCAGCGTGGAAGCGACTCCTCTTTCCTTTTTACCTTACATGAACTTTCAGGCCAGCAAACACATTACTGCTATGTGGTCAAATGGTAGTTTTCCAGCACAAAACTGCGTTTTCAGACTCAAGCGGATATCACGAAAAGAGGTACAGATATAGCAATCGACGAAAACGGTTGGTCAAACCAATTCCACCGGTTATAGCCTATACTCACCAGTTCTAGCATCAATGTTCTCTCGTAAAAAGTCACCGCTGGACAGATGTTGTAGACCAAAAGTGCGCGCAATTCTCTCGGAGATGGTGCCTTTTCCTGAGCCGGGAGGGCCCATGATAACGGCACGGAATATTCTAGCCATTTCTCAGAGCAGCTTTGCACCCTACTGCAAATAACGGTCGAAGTGACTCCTGTAAAAAATAAACAAATGAAACGCTGCAAACGACTTAATAGTCATGCATATATCTGCAAAAGAATAGCCATCTCGTCACTCCTATTTACATTGCTTCAGTAAACTGAGGGACAACTTTAAAGGGGAGTTGCTTTGCAGGACAACTCACCCACGTAAACAGAATTAAATTGCAGAAACGTTTTGGCAAAGATTATTCCAATATGGAAACTCATGTAATGGTCTGGTAGGGCAAATGGTCTCGAGTCCACTCACTTGCGAAAAGTTGCTCTCCAAAGACTTTTTAAAGGGAAAGCACCAGCCTAACGCGATTGTTGGTGTTTTATGCAGCCTAAATTGTGCGCGTGTAGCTATTTTCTCTGTGCCCTAACATCAGAAAAGCTTGCACTCCACCCACATATTGTCGATTGAGTTTTCTCTTTGAGGTGTGTGCGTGCCTTTTCTCAACAAATGAATGGAGGAGAAGCTCCTACGCCCTATTCCAATGCGCCTCCCAGCACATCATGACAAAATGCAAAGTACCAGCGCACCACCAGTAGAGAATAAGGAAGTATGGTAGTTGTAGTTTTCTATGAAAACTCTATTTTTCTATTTCTATTTTTTTCTATTTTCTATTTTTTCCGCTTGTCTCAATTTTGCCCACAGTTGGGCCACATTGTCTACACGAAATGCAATTAGTGGAAATATGAATTGCCACTTTGAGTAGCCATATTTACAGCTATGTTTGAAGTTCCATCTGTAACAGTAATTTCTACTTTTCTCAAATAGAGTGCCCATAGATCAGAGTTATTCGATCAATATTTTGCCTATAAACTATGTGTACAAGAATGCATTTTGGAAGTATGAATTAGGTTATATAATATATAACAGTTAACTTAACAGAGTGATGCACAACTGATGCATTACATGTGCACAGCCTAATAGTATACTGGCTTCGTATTTGCTTTAGTTTATCTATCACAGAGAGTTTGCAATAAGCCACTAATTATAGCATGGTAGGCTTTCTATTTTAGGGCATAGTGAGTGGCTATGCAATAAATTAGGATGGCATGGCAGCTTTGCCATGTAACCAGTAGCTATAGATGGGTGAAGGCTAATTTTCTATTTTCCAATATAGCCTAAGCAACATAAAGTCTCTAAACTATTAAGGCATGACACATTTTGAGACAACAGGTTTGTTGTCCTAAAGTACGCTGTTCACACTTGTTGAGAGCAGCGATTGGAAGGCGTTTCAGATATCATTAATATAATTCTAGCCTTTAAACCAACTAGCATTACTTCAACGTGTAATTGCTACACGCAAGTTACTTGTTGCAAGCCTAAACGGTGGCGTCAGAGCTTTAAACATGTTAAATGCAGTGCGCATCGTTGCACTGTCCTGATCCGTCTAGAAAACCAGATTAAGGAGTGTGAAAATACTTTCTGCATTTAAAGACTTATTGCGAACAAAATTAATGATTTCTAGAGCTTGGGACCCGGAAGCCTGTTATTTTATTTTGTCACATGGCTCTGAGATTTCAATAACAACAAAAAATGGCGACAATCACACGTTGTTCGATATGGGCTTGCTGCGTCATAAAAAATATTCATGTAAACACCTGGGATATACACACAATTACATGTAAGTATGACTTGCACATAACTGATAATAGTTCAAGTATTCTGTAATGTTTTTAGCGAATATTTATTTTGTCATAGTAAGACGTGGTAGCGTATTTGTTTTTGACTTGAAAGGGGTGTGTGCGGTGCTGGGCGTTAGCATTCCCCTCAGTAACGACTTAGAAGAAATGCAATGAATTCTTCAACAGTCAGTCGTTGAATGTATATGTGTGAGATTCGAAGTCATTCGACCACTATTGTCAACAATTCTGATGAGCAAATTGAGGTATTTGTAGACTGCAGCTGTGTGAACTTCTGCATTATTTATAACCATCAGTTACCAAACAACGGCGTGCTATCAAACATGTTTTTATTATTAAAACATTGTGTTTATCGCTTTATGTATCGTTCGTGTAGCTCCCAGTTTTGTGCCGTAAATGCAACTGTTGTGACATTAGCCCATGTTTTCTTATAATTGAACAGCGTGTGCATGCGTTTTGCCTGGATACAGGCGCGTATTTCTTGAATATGATTTCGGAAACAATGTGCAAGGAGCGCTTTTGTGACAAGTTGTTCATTTGTCTAGTGTAAGTAAAACTAGTGCGTCACGCATATGTTATTTCATAAATCATTGTGTCGGGCATTCCTCGCTTGCCTTTGATAGCGAGTAGAGAGAGCTAATCGAGTTGTTTACAAGAAACGATTTGCACGGAGGGCGGGGAGCTTTTGGGAGGAGTCCCGATGGTTGAGCTACGCGACTGGACTTCTAGAGAAACATCTAGCTCCGAGGGCGGAGTCACATGAACCACAACAAGTCTGACGTAAGCGTGATGGTACGTATGAATAATGAATAAGGCTGCAAAATAAATAAAACTTGGCAATATACTCAAAGTGGACTACGAACATTCCCGACTAAAATAAATGGTAGGGTTAAATGACTCAGCCACCAGGCTTTTTTGATACATTTACTGTGTTCAACAAGTATAAAAAAAGAATTAAATTGGATAGGCTACCTAAATCTATTAAAATGTGTGTATTTTGCGTTATCAACAGAACACGTTGGGCACATTTTCTCCAACTAATTTGCAGTATTTGCTGTACGTCCAGAATCACTTTGTGGGGTGCTGTCTCCTCCTAGTGCCTCACTTGTTCTCTACTCAAAGGAGGGCTAGAGATCCTCTCAGCTGTCCGTCTCTGCTTGATGTGACAGGCTGCCCTGGTTCAGTTATCAGAGTGCTGATGCTGTCCATCTTAAAGGTACAGTACTGTGATAACTGAAGGATGGCAGCCATCTTGACACCACTGATTCAACATGACCTATGGAGGCCCCTCTCTCACAGCTGGGCAAGAAAGGACGGTTTGTCACACTCTGCATGATTTTGTCTTTTGTATTTTGAACAGTTTTAATAAAAAGTCAAGAAGCTCATAACCTGCTTGATGTTGTTTCAGAAGTTATTTGAGCAATAAGATCTTCATATGAGTCATTACATGGGACATTTAGCATAGGATGCTAAAACAATGCACACGCAAAAAGTTATGTGCTACATTATTAAGATACAGGATAAATTAATTAAATAATTAAAGTGATTAGTGTTGTATAACAGTGTTGGCAGAATTGTATATCAGCTCTACACCAGACTTTCAAAGTTAATACATTAATACAGTATAGTGGTCATTGAAGCCATAGCCATAATTGTTTTAGGATGTTTTTCATAATTTAACTATGCATAGGGAATTTCCCTAAGTGCTTATTCTCATGTAGAGCTGTTCAGGTTTAACCGATGGTCTTTTGATGCTCTCCCACTCTTTCCAAAATTTCAGTTTGAGGCCATGTTTTTGCATCAGTGGTACAACAGTTTGATAAAATGTTTCAAATCAGGTCATTGAAAATAATTGTCAAATACTGATACAAAACAAAAATATTCTCACTAACAACAAAAGTAGCAAAATTGTGTTATTACATGTAACTACTATGTCTTTATTTGTCAAAATCTTCTTTGTATACTCAACAAAGACACTGTTTTAAATCAAATGACTGACATAGTCTTAATCACCAAATGACCACTATGACCAGTACTAGCCCTCCAAAAAATTGACAAACATCATCAAAAAAAATATGTGTATAATGGTGTTGTGTAAATCTGTTTAAAGACATTTACATTTACATTTAGTCATTTAGCAGACACTTTTTTTCCAAAGCGACGTACAAGGGAGAGAATAGTCAAGCTACGAGCAATAGAACCTGGTTTAACAATAAATACTACTTGTAACAATAAATACTACTAGATAGAAAGACAACGTTGTAATATTTAATACCAATAGAAAAAGAGATTTTAGGTGATTTCCATTTAGATAGAATACTTTTAAAGCTTTATCTTTCAGATATTGATTTATACTCGGAGGTGCAGACTGTTCCATCACACCACATTGTATGAAACTGCAGCCCACAGTTCCTGGCAAGTACAGTGCTTTTAACTCATCTGGTGGGTTGGACGGGAAGTCCCTCCCTCTGGGGCTCAATAAACTGCCTGTTCTTAAAGACCCCATGCACACTCTGCTTTGGACCAGCAGATATAGTTGTTGTGATGGATGAAAGTATTTGTTGTTTCACAGTGAAAATGTGGATTTTGTTAGTCTTATTATTTATTTGATTATATATTAAATCATTTAAATCGTTGATGGTAGTAGTGTTATAAGAAGATTACTTAGACAATATGTTTAAAATGTGTTTCAATGTATATTTGAATGATTTTTGTAAAAATCAAAAGCCCAGCACAGACACAATCCTATTTTAGAATGGTAAATGGTTGCACTTACAAGAAAGACAGAATTGTCTCTACCAGTTCTGTCAAAGGAAGAGTTAACGAGTCCTGTAATACATTATGGGTGGCAATGGGTGTTTTCCAAAATAATGCAAATCTCCACTCTCTCTGTTCTAGAAAACTGAATTGCAGAAATCAATGTGCTGTGCACAAAGCAGTGTCATCACAACAACTGGAGTCTTTAATAAGAATAGGCGTAGGCTACAACATTTTTTGGGGAAATCATCTGCCAAGGCAACAGCTTTTCTTATGAAAACTTTTCTCTCACACAAGCCAGGTCCCCATCTTTCAATTGTATGTTCGAATGATTCATTCTTCTCTACAAATATCTTCCAAAAGGAGAGAGAGCATTGCAATTTTCGGTCAGTTGATGGCTAGATCTCCACCTTATATTATAAGTATCTTGAAAACAGGTAGTTTTCATTGTCAACTCAGATTTTAATTGTCTGCAATGACACATCCTTCTTAATATGCTCAAATAAGTTTTGGTCAAGACTTAGTTACATTTTAAAATTAAAATGTCAGAGTGAGTAAGCATTTAGGTCAGGTAGGACCTGTAAGTTCTCCCATTCAATTTGTACTGTAAATAGTGTGGAGGTGATTTGCATTTACTTTTACTAGTTATATCTTTATACTATATAAAAAAAGAATATAACCTGTTGTTTTGCCACTAATGCTAAATAGCCTGCACCAATAGACAGAAACAGTTTTGCCTTTGTAAATTCAGAAACCTTCAAAACCTTAGGCTGGTTATTCAGTATTCAACTCTAACATTCAGTATTCAAGAAAGTAGCCTACTTTTTTGAAAGTTTTAACCAATGTTATCGTGGTCTCAACAACCCAACAACACTACATGTACTGTATGTGCATCCTTTGTAGGTAACCTACGGGGTTAAAAGCACATTTGACTGAAAGAGTGAGGAACCAATCAGCGACGCCGCAAGAGCCTCACTGCAGACGTGTTTTCGGGAATCTGCCTGGTCTTGGTGGTTTGAGAGGAAAGGCGTCAGAGACTATTAGGTCCTAGTGGCTGAAATACTTCCAGCTAAAACGGACTCGTAACATTCTTTTGCTTTCCTTATTGGGACACATCTGCTCAATGTTTAATTCATTATCCTAAACTAATTCGTCTCGATTTAATTATCCGGGGTTCTAGTAACGTTAACCAGTTACGCCAAACAATCGTGGAAGAGATATGAAATGAACGCGTATATACGGAAGTAACTAGCTAACGTTACCTACATAGCTAGCTAGCTTCTCTTGAGAGGTAAGTGGATAACTTGGTTTATTCTCCTAAGGTAAAGAAATCCCCATATGAGAGTTACTGTTAGCCAGGTAGATAGCTGCTAGTAACCAGTCTGCTACGTTAGCCTGCTTTTGGAAGAAAGGCTACCATAAGATGCTACGTATGTGAACAGAACAGAATGAAACAGGGGTATGCTTGTCAGAAAGTCATAGCTAGGTTTTTTCCAAGATGAAGCTTTGAAAGTGTGACAGCTCGGCATTCGGGATGTGGTGGGTCGTTTCGTGTATCGTAGCTAACGTTAACCAACATCAAGCTTGGCAATGCTTAACGTTACAACTTAATGCGCCGGTTGTGGTACTGTAGACATTATGGAAATATCTTTACTGTGGTGTCTACGGCCAAGTTAGCAAATTATTGATAAGTTGGTGCCGATGGGAGTCGTTCAGTATATGACGGCCATGGTCAACAGCAATGGTCAGACTATTTAATTTACAGTTACCCCCATTTACATCTAGCACGTTATGCTATGCTATTTATTTATTTATTTGTATTTGTTTTACAAGATTAGTTTTTGCAAATGAATCAGTTTACCTCTAGCCAGCAATATGTTGACACTGGACAGTTAAGAATTGAAGTGGTAAGTCCTCCCGTTAGTTGATAACGTGGCATGACTGGTTTTAACGTTAGTTCGTACGTTAATTAAACGTTAGAGAGGTATCTAGCCTGACAACCCTGGCGCAATCAAAAGTTTCTTAGCGTTATATTTTTCTTAGCGCAAAAGCTTATGTCAGCAAGGGGAAACCATGTCACCATTTTCTTAGTTATGCAATTTTCATTCATTACCCGTGTTTTGGATTATTTGTTATTTGTTAATCTGCAAATTATGATACAAATAGGCTGATGTGAAATATGCTCTGATAAGATATTTCGTTGTCTTCAATACTGGGCATTGTTAAAGGATGTCTCAAAAGAACAGCAGCTTTTAAATCCTTTCGGACATACATTTTAAGCTAGTAAGATTGCAGTCTTTCTCATTGATGTTACTTTACATAAAACACAAATATTTAGAAATATGACTTTGACGACTTCCTTTTAAAGTGAAGGTGTTACTGTTAATCTTATTTAAAGTAGGCTACGCTACAGGTTAGGCATCTTCATTAGATGAATGTTTGACTTTGCTTTAGTAACATTCTTAACCTTGTTTCATGCGTGTTCTCTGTTCCCATCCATCCATTGTTGTTGTGTTGTATTTTTTTTACTTCGTGATTTTTTTTTTTTCGCAAAGTAGGGTGTTTCTCTATACAAGTGCAGTCATTTCTACTTCTTCCCCTTCTTCATCTTCTTCTGGTTGTTGTTGTTGCTGCTGCTGCTGTTGTTGTACTTGTTTTTGTTACTTCCTTCTCTTGTCTAATCTAAATGTGCTTTAAGTGTTCATTCCCTGCATGTGTTTTATTCTACAATAAATGTATTTATTTTTTATAAATGTAACCACCTTCACAATTGGAATTTTGCACATTCTCTGCTTGTGCTCTGCTTGTTTAGCTAAGTTGTTTGGCGCATGCTTCTCCTATCAGCAAACTTGACAGCAGAAAGTTATTAAAAGGGAGAATCACCTATCACACACGAAACACGTCTTTTTTTGGAAACATTATTTAAATTACATGATGATTTGATGTATGACTGATTTGGTTGGGAACAATGGCCCTCATTCTCGAACATTTTCTGAAGTTTCTTCTGAAATGTTTCTTACGGGCTTCGGAAAAACAACGTAAGCAAAAGACATCCGCCAAATTCATGCACGCTTGAAAATGCGGTCCTACGCAGCAGAAGTTTTCTGGGCTGTGCTCCCCCGGAAGAGTTTTCTTAAATTGAAAGCGCGTTCTCGTGCTCCTGAATTTGCATACATACACGCCCTGCCAGCTCCTTATAAGGGCACGCAACCGTAGTGACGTGTGCAGTCGGAATCGCCCGAATCTACACGAAAGCAACTCGTAAACGAGTCATGTCAAAGCGGTTTCGTGTACATTACATTTAGTCATTTAGCAGACACTTTTGTCCAAAGCGACGTACAAGGGATAGAACAGTCAAGCTACGAGCAATAGAGACCTAGTGTAACAATAAATACTACTTTACATAAGAAATAGAAAAACGAAATAGGAAATAAAAACGAAGTGCAGGAATGTAACTGCTATAAGTGCAAGTTAAGCACTAGTCGAAGTGCCAGTTAGGAAGGGAGGTGCTCTCTGAAGAGTTGGGTCTTCAAAAGCTTCTTAAAGGTAGAGAGGGACGCGCCTGCTCTGGTAGTGCTAGGCAGTTCGTTCCACCAACGTGGAACTACTTGAAAATTCTGGATTGCCGTACTTGCACAGACGGCAGTGCCAAACGACGCTCACTAGACGAGCGCAGCATTCCGGTGTAGTCCTTTTATTTATTTTATGACATCACGGTGCCTCGTAGAATCATGACTATAGGCCTACATGTGAAACGTAATTGTTAATGATACTTTAATCCGAGGATCTGTAGAGTTGATGTGAACGCAATCACCAACGATTTCTCACAAATCCATTAACACGGAGAGTTTTCTTAAATGCGATTCCTCAAAAAACCACAAGATGGCCCACGGGGCCATCTTGTGGTTTTTTAAGGAATCGCATTTGAGAAAACTCTGGCCGAGTTACGACTGCTATTTCGAGTTCGGAAAGTCTTCTGAAGTTCAGAGCAAATCCCAGATGAGAAAACTTTCATGAATGCCGAATGTTGTCCTAAATCCAATTCCTCTTAAATTCCTCTTAAATTCCTCTTAAATTCTTCTTAACTGCGTTCGAGAATGAGGCCCAATGAGTCTTTCAAACAGGTCTTCCTCAAGAGCACACGCAATAGGCTATAAATGGAATGGTTGACTTTAGTAGAAGACGGTGAATTAATAATAATAATAATAATAATAATAATTAATTTTATTTGTAACACACTCTTCATTCAGAAGAATCTCAGAGTGCCAGTGAATTCTGACCATGACAGCTGGTCTTGTGTTTGAATTCTGTTTGGATTAGCCTACATGTACGAATACATTTTTACCGTCTATGGGTGGCTACATTTAGAATACTAACTGGTTTATTCAGATTCTTCAAACTGGAATGCTTTTTTTTCAGCTAACAGAGAACTAGCATCCAATTTTCTTTCCTGGTCTGTCTTTGGGACCCACAATTTCCCATGGTCATTAAGCAGCAACTAAAATGTTATAAACATTAAATCATAAATTAAACATAATATAGACATAAACTGAGCCAATTGTATCCCTCCATTTATAGCAAATTAGCCAAAGTCTGACATCAGATATATTTCAAATAGTAGTAAAAAACTTTTGACCACTCGGCTGAGTTGTCTGGGGATTATTTGGTTCACCGGCCCAATTTAATGATTCCAATTTAAAGTTATATTATTCATCAAATTAGCTTGTGTGTTTGATTAATGCCTGTTCTTTTTTGTAAACAAAATTAATTCTAGTTTCATGTTACTTCACCTTGTGAGTTTCAGTTGATAGGATCTTAATCATGAGCACATACATGTTGATTTCATTCCCACACACAAAACTGCATGTGACCATAGCTACATGCATCTCATAGAAGCATCTCAATTCCATAGTAACCGCACATTACATGACAACCAGCAATATACCTACAGGAATTAGGCCTAACCAAACGCTTTACCTTTCTAACAGAATTATGAATGCTAACACAAAACACATTCTAACGCACAGTCAGAATGATTACATGACCTGCTTT
>NC_045161.1:2938777-2956277 GCF_900700415.2 Clupea harengus | reverse complement strand
TCACCTAGGGATTCTACAGGGCATGCTTGTAAGATTGGCCATGTGAACACAGTGCTCACGTATGCTGCGGACAAGGGAGACTCATACTGATGATGCGGTCCTGTGACCTCTGAGTCGTTCTGAAACTTGAGATGCAGCAGACTCTCATCCTGTCGCCATGTTTCCCTTTTTTAACGGAAAACACAATATCTATATTCTGTCCGACTGTAGTCCAAGATGTGTCGACACACTGGATGAAATGAAACATTGATTGACAGGCTCCACCCTCTCTCTTGCAGGAATCTCTCCTCTGTGTCACAACCTCTTTGCCCTGTACGAGGAGGGCCGTGACCTGTGGTACCCGCCCAATCACATCTTCAAGATCACGGAGGATGCCTGCATCAAGTTGCACTATCGCATGAGGTAAGCACAGGACTGGCCACACACCGAGTCCATTCAGGTGGTACAGGAGGTAAAGAAGTCGTTTAGTAAGCAGAAGGTTGCTAGTTCGATTCCCTGTCGAAGCGTCCTTGAGCAAGACACCGAACCCCTAATTGCTCCTGATGTGCAGTGTGCCATCAGTGTAAATGTAAAAATGTGTATACATTCTAAGTCGCTTTGGATAAAAGCGTCGGCTAAATGACTAAATGTAAATGTAAATGTAAATGTCTATTCTCCCAGATAGAAAAGGTCATGGTTTCTGTGAAATATTACACCTGGAACCTTTTCATAGTATATAAAGAGGTCTTTAAAGCTGAGAATCATTTGGAAAAACTTACAACCATAAAACTCCTAAGAGGCTTCTAACACAGCGCCCTTTGCTTTGTTGCACACCAGTGAAAGAATGTTCCAGTCTTCTGGCTGGCTCGCTTTATCTTCAGTGTTATATGTTGGCTGGCTAGAAAGATGGCTTGGAACGGTGGAGTTTGGCCCAAAAGCCTTCACCACAGGGCAGGGCTCCACAGGTCCTCCACGTGGCGTGTGAAGGACTCTCCTCGTTGGTCTTGATTGGGGAATAGTGCAGAGATCAGCCCCTGATGATTAGCCTCAGCTGGTTTTTTTTACTGAACACTCTTGTACTGGTGTTGTGTGACTAATATAGAAGGAACTTGCAGCGGGTCACATAGAGTATCTTATTCGTTCTGTACTTATTCTCTAGTGGGCTGAAAACTGTCATTTCACTTCAGAAAATCTTAACCATGTGTTGGGTAGATACTTACTTTATTAATCCCGAAAGGGAAACGGAAGATATATTTTTATCGTATCTACATTCAACAGCCATCTGGTAAGCATTTCTGTGGTTGATATTCTTGTCTAATGGGTCTTGGAGTGAAGTGGGCCAAAAGCCCTGTCAAAAAGCCTGGGAATATATGACTTCTAATATCGCTTGAATTTCTGTTGTTAAGGGTAGCTGTTGGTCTGTTGGTTATTTGTTTTTTAGATATGTCAGTCTGTCAGTTATTTGATCGTCAATAGCTATGATCAGAAGGAATTATTTAGAATTAGCATCGCTTGTGGCAAACATTTAATTGAAACGCATCAAGTAAGTGACACCAACTATAATAGATATTATCAGATATTAGAAACTATCTGTTGGCTAGTGAGCTGAACGATTCCATACTCCACTCCACCCCAAGCTGATTGGGGGCAGCCTATTGCAATGTTTGTACACCCCTACCTCCTCTCCCTTAGCAGAAGTGATCAAAGAGTTTGGCCAAGGAGGGGGAGGCCTAAGGCCATATGTAGCATGAAGACATGTTTGTGATTGAACGATATCTAGGCTACTGTTTGGGTACCATGATGGAGTGTCTCCATCAACATACAGATTACATTCATTTAGTCGAGGCAAACACACCCCTGTAGGTTTTGTTACTGAACTACTTGTTGATACTAACTACAGGATAGCCATGTGCAGAGGCGTTTTTAACAATCCATCAAAACGGTTAATTCAAATGACTTTTTGAATGTTTGAAACTAAAATTCTTACGTATGGCACCTTCAATGAAAAACATTAGCATTTGGCTCACATCTTGTATTGCATACAGATGCTGTGCTGTTGGCAGCACATAGCACTGTACAATGCTGTATGAAATAAGATGGTGACATTAATAAGCATGCAGTGTCTACAACTTACATCAAGGTGGTGTGTTTCCCCTGTACAGCTTGTGAATCCCCTTTACAAAATGGCCACTGCGCAGTGGGAATCCCCCATCTATGATACACCAGCGAAATGTTACCTTTTCAGCGCAGACAGCTCAAAATGTCGATAGAAAACGGGCTACATTAGCAACTGCTAGATGTTTTGTTCCAGATCTAGTTTGGACTGCACTCAGGGGGAAGGAAAAGAGAAGTTGCATAACGGCAAGAAACAAAAAGACTATCTGGGCCAGGTTCCCCATCTGTGACTGCTATTCTTTTGCAATCGGGGGGTGGGTGAATGTTGTAGTCAAATCAGCGTTCAAGACACGACCTGATGATTTGCAAGTTGCGTACCTGTTGTGCGAACAAACAGGTTATGGTCAACCTTTGCACTCGCGTTCTTCCGCTGTGGTGAAGAAACACATTTTTTTTTCCACCTCGCTGCAGAAGCTTCCTGTTTACTATACGTCTGCTCTCCGTGGCAACAAGGGGCTGGGGGGTTGGGCTGGTTTGGGTAAGTGCCTGAAGCGTGGCTCTTTGTTTACATACAGCTTACATGGGCTGACCGTATTATCGTGTGCATGCCGCGTTTGTCAGGGTTGTGCGCGCCAGCATGCCGATCTCCAGTGTTAATACAGGACCTTATCTCGCCCAGTCATCGGACACAAGTGGCTCTTAGGAAATGTGCCCAAACACATTAGGGTTACACAAAGAGTGGCTCGAGGCGAAATGCACTGCGTGAGAGCTACTAAGAGGAAGTTGTCACCCACCTCCGTCTAGTGCTCCGTTAAAACACTTTGTGTGACGGAGCAGCCAAAGCCTTTTCGTGGGGGCCCTCACAAGGGTTCAACACATTCTAAAGCATTCACGCGGAGCTGACACGGCTTGGCTTGTTGAGGGGAGCGAGCACCCCAAAATGCTCTTCATAAAAAAAAAGAGGTTGTGACAGAATTATGGAGCTGTTTTGAGCCTACAGAGTGTCTTAAAAAAAAGTTCTTTTACATTGTTCATTGTCTGCTTTCACTACCCATTAGGATCAGAGTGCTTTTAAGGGGATGCATTGGAACTGTGTAGGCCTCCTTGTCTTGTGACTAATGGGACTTGGAAGGCGTTCTAAGATGACTGTTCCCTTCTGTTGCACGTAGCTGTTTTTTTCTGTCCATCAGGCCGCACTGTCATTGTAGTAAGCAGTCAAGCGAAGTTCTCCACAGTTGTTTTTTGCACTCAAAGTAGGCAGGAGAGAAAGGAACTAGAGCAATCAGGAAGGGTCTCGTGAGGATTTCTGTTGGGGTTGAAATTCTATTTGGGGTTTCTAGATCACCCAACACTGTCTATTGTTTGTCTGGTATTATGTAAAGCCTTTATCGTCACACATTCAGACTTGTTTAGTGACTGTGCGTGCCTACGCCTTTGACCACATGATGTGGTTCAAAAGACCTGCATGGACTCTACCTTCAAAAACAAGTGCAGAGAAAACTGGCACAACCCAAAATACTGCATGGTGGTTTGCCACTGTTTTGCATTGCAAAGCTACTATCAGGACACATCAGACTCTGCCAGTTTACATTTACATTTACGTTTAGTCATTTAGCAGACGCTTTTATCCAAAGCGACTTACAAGGATGTATACACATTTTCACTGATGGCACACTGCACATCAGGAGCAATTAGGGGTTCAGTGTCTTGCTCAAGGACGCTTCGACAGGGAATCGAACTAGCAACCTTCTGATTACTAACCGACTTCTCTACCCCCTGCACCACTGTCGCCAGTTCAACCTCCCTGGTGATCTAAACAAAAAGGGGATGCAAATGAATGTATGGTATGCGTGCGCACTCAACAGCAATGTGATGAAATAGTATATGAGTTTAATATCTCCTTAATTCAGAACAACAGAAGAAGAAGACAGGAGGAAGGTTTTATGACATTAAGACATGTCCGAGAGAATTCTGGTGATCATTGGTTGATTTTCTGGAACATTAAGCTATGTTAAGCCTTTTTTAACATTTTAAGCGTTTTAGAATGTCCCTGCCATATCAATTCAGCCGATCCTGGAGGAACGCCGCAATGTCCAGCAGATCAGAAAGGGCTTTCTCTCTGAACAACCACAAAGTCCTGAGGTGCCTGCGCAAGGTCAACAAACGAGTCACAATACCATCTACATTACTTAGAGACATGAGCATCTCCCAATGTCCCAGTGACCCAAACCAAACCTAAAACTCGATTTAAACTAAACAGGCGGGACATGTTTGCTTTCCATGAAATCGAGCTCTCAAGTAGCCTAATGAGCAGGATTTTTAATTCAGATAAAAAGCTCTTTCTCAAGTGAGTACATTATGCTTCTGTACATATTGCCATTGAACATGTTTAAAACAAACACACACACACACACAAACACACACACACACACACACACACACACACACACACACACACACACACACACACACACACACACACACACACACGCTGAAGCTTTTGTCCCTCTCTCTCCCCTCAGGTTCTACTTCACTAATTGGCACGGCACGAGCGAGGCGGACTCCCCAGTGTGGCGGCACACACTCAGCAAGCACAAAGGGAGCGCTGGCACTCCGAAGGGCTTGGAGGGCACCCCGCTGCTGGATGCTGCCTCCCTGGACTACCTGTTCGCCCAGGTGAGTCCGGCATCCGCACCCACATACAGTCACACACACACACACACACACACACACACACACGTGCCACATGTCCATCTGTCCATCTGTCCCACCTCGTGTCCGTCCACCCAACAGAAATGAGAGCATTTTTGTCCATTCACAGCAGAAGTGCAGTCACATGTCAGATTCTCATGGTCTCTCTCCAGTCCAGAAGTCAGCACTCTACTGCCTCAGATGCAGTGTGGAGATGAAAGATCAGGGTTTTCTGCAAAATCACAGGATAAACAGTCTTAGCCTACATTGGTGTGTAGTGTCCCCCCCAATCTATCTGGCACAGGCCTGTGGAACACGGCGCCCTACTCTGAAAATAGCCCATGAGACACCTGCAGAGCAGCTTTTAAAAACATCCGACATTATTTTTTTTGTTCTTTAGATTCTAGCATATACACTTCCCAAACACTAGCATGCAGCTCTTGACACTTCATGCATACTTAAACAGTGAGGAAATCGGGCAGTTGGAACTGAATTTGGTTTCCAAAGGTCGAAAGGCAAACACTCAGCGAATTCTGAAACCTGAAGCCTTATGTAATGGATTAACTTGGTCAAATAAAGAATTACAAAATAGAAACCAGATACAGATACAACACCAGAAATGTTAATGCGCCACAGGCTGCATGCGTCAGTGTTGTTGTGTTTTATGCAGCCTTACTTGCCTGGTGCTGTTGACCTTTCAGGGACATAGCAAGACAAAGTAGACAACACACACTCTCTCTGGTTGGGGTGGTTTGACCCAAGCAATAGAGAACATCAAAACTGTCCTGTTTCCCCTTCAGACCTTCAGTTCTCTTTTTCAAGTTGCCATTTGATGTTACAGAGTGATAATGTTGTTCCAGTGTTTGTATGTGTGCGTGTGGAATGGGAGAACATGTTTGTCTATATATTTGCATATATCCATGTAAAAGCCTGTTTTTTGTTTGTGTTTGTGTGGAATGGGAGAACATGTTTATCTATATATTTGCATATATCCATGTAAAAGCCTGTTTTTTGTTTGTGTTTGTGTTTGTGTGGAATGGGAGGACATGTTTGTCTATATATTTGCATATATCCATGTAAAAGCCTGTTTTTTGTTTGTGTTTGTGTTTGTGTGGAATGGGAGGACATTTTTGTCTATATATTTGCATATATCCATGTGAAAGCCTGTTTTTTGTTTTTGTTTTTGTTTGTGTGTTTTCTTCAGGGCCAGTATGACTTCCTGAAAGGCCTGGCTCCACTGCGTAGCCCTCAGAGCGAGCTGGAGCTGCACGAGATTGAGAACGAGTGTCTGGGCATGGCCGTGCTGGCCATCACACATTATGCCAAGAGCAAAGATCTGCCCCTGCCCGGCGTTGCCGCGGAGATCAGGTAACTCACACAAACCATGCCAAACACACGGAGTGCCCTCAGTCCCATATCAAATGCTGTGTGTGTCTGAGTATGTCTGAGTGTGTGTGTCTGTGAGTGTGTCTGTGAGTGTGTGTGTGTCTGTGAGTGTGTCTGTGAGTGTGTGTCTGAGTGTGTGTGTAGAGGTTGTCTGCTCTGTCTCAAGTAATTTATGTGCGGTTTATACCCATGGTTATACTGAGCATCACCGGGCCACCTATGGGCCACCTCCTCTGGGCTTCCTCCTCTGGGCCTCCTCCTCTGGGCCTCCTCCTCCTCCTCCTCTGGGCCTCCTCCTCTGGGCCTCCTCCTCCTCCTCCTCTGGGCCTCCTCCTCCTCCTCCTCCTCCTCCTCCTCCTCCTCTGGGCCTCCTCCTCCTCCTCCTCCTCCTCTGGGCCTCCTCCTCCTCCTCCTCCTCCTCCTCCTCCTCCTGGCCTCCTCCTCCTCCTCCTCCTCCTCCTCCTCCTCTGGCCTCCTCCTCCTCCTCTGGGCCTCCTCCTCCTCCTCCTCCTCTGGGCCTCCTCCTCCTCTCCTCCTCCTCTGGGCCTCCTCCTCCTCCTCCTCCTCCTCCTCCTCCTCCTCCCTCTGGCCTCCTCCTCCTCCTCCTCCTCCTCCTCTGGGCCCTCCTCCTCCTCTGGGCCTCCTCCTCCTCTGGGCCTCCTCCTCCTCTGGGCCTCCTCCTCCTCCTCTGGGCCTCCTCCTCCTCCTCTGGGCCTCCTCCTCCTCTGGGCCTCCTCCTCCTCCTCCTCCTCCTCCTCCTCTGGGCCTCCTCCTCCTCCTCCTCCTCCTCCTCCTCTGGGCCTCCTCCTCTGGGCCTCCTCCTCTGGGCCTCCTCCTCCTCCTCCTCCTCCTCCTCCTCCTCTGGGCCTCCTCCTCCTCTGGGCCAGTTTCCCTATGACCAAGCCTTAGGTGCTCTCAGCCAGGCTGCAAGCTTTGTCACTGAGGCTAATATATAGTGCCCTCTGTGAGTGAGGAGTGAGTGTGTGTGTGTGAGAGTGTGTGAGTGTGTGTGTGTGTGTGTCCACTGAGGCTAATATATAGTGCCCTCTGTGAGGAGTGTGTGTGTGTGTGTGTGTGTGTGTGTGTGAGAGTGTGTTTGTGTGTGTGTGTGGGTCAAAGAGGCTAATATATAGTGCCCTCTGTGAGTGAGGAGTGGGTCAAAGAGGCTAATATATAGTGCCCTCCCTCTGTGAGGAGTGGGTCAAAGAGGCTAATATATAGTGCCCTCTGTGAGGAGAGTGTGTGTGTGTGAGAGTGTGTTTGTGTGTGTGTGTGGGTCCACTGAGGCTAATATATAGTGCCCTCTGTGAGTGCGGAGTGGGGCAAAGAGGCTAATATATAGTGCCCTCTGTGAGGTGTGTGTGTGAGTGTGTGTGTCTGAGAGTGTGTGTGAGTGCGGAGTGGGGCAAAGAGGCTAATATATAGTGCCCTCTGTGAGGTGTGTGTGTGAGTGTGTGTGTGTGAGAGTGTGTGTGAGTGCGGAGTGGGGCAAAGAGGCTAATATATAGTGCCCTCTGTGAGGTGTGTGTGTGAGTGTGTGTGTGTGAGAGTGTGTTTGTGTGTGTGTGTGGGTCCACTGGGGCTAATATATAGTGCCCTCTGTGAGGAGTGGGGCAAAGAGGCTAATATATAGTGCCCTTCCCTGAGGAGTGGGGCAAAGAGGCTAATATATAGTGCCCGCTGTGAGGTGTGTGTGTGTGTGAGAGTGTGTTTGTGTGTGTGTGTGTGTGTGGGTCAAAGAGGCTAATATATAGTGCCCTCTGTGACTGAGGAGTGGGGCAAAGAGGCTAATATATAGTGCCCTCTGTGAGGTGTGTGTGTGAGTGTGTGTGTGTGAGAGTGTGTTTGTGTGTGTGTGTGTGGGTCAAAGAGGCTAATATATAGTGCCCTCTGTGAGTGGGGAGTGGGGCAAAGAGGCTAATATATAGTGCCCTCTGTGAGGTGTGAGTGTGTGTGTGAGAGTGTGTTTGTGTGTGTGTGTGGGTCAAAGAGGCTAATATATAGTGCCCTTCCCTGAGGAGTGGGGCAAAGAGGCTAATATATAGTGCCCTCTGTGAGGAGTGGGTCAAAGAGGCATTATGTATGAAGAAATAGATTTCAGTAAACATGTTTGTAAGTTTGTTTTGCAGTCAAGTGTCACTTTATTTCATATTTTTGAAATGACCTATTGACATTCACTTGGACTGTCTGCCCACCACAGCCCACCGCCCACCGCCCAGGTACACTGCCCAGGTACACTGCCCAGGTACAACAAACCCTTTTGGCCTGCTGCTGCTGAAACAAAATCCATGAGGAAAACACTGATATGGCGGTCGTCATTGTACTCTGAGCAGACAGATAGTGATATTTATCTATCCTCTTTCCCGGCCCTCCTCCCTGGATTGTGTTCATGTGGCGTGCTTGTTCTCTCTCTCTCTCTCTCTCTCTCTCTCTCTCTCTCTCTCTCTCTCTCTCTCTCTCTCTCTCTCTCTCTCCAGTGTTTGACTCTTTCTTTTCTTTTCTTTGACTTGCAGCTACAAGCGCTTCATCCCCGAGGAGCTGAACCGCACCATCAAACAGCGCAACTTCATGACGCGCATGCGCATCAACAACGTCTTCAAGAACTTCCTCAACGAGTTCAACAGCAAGACCATCCAGGACAGCAACATCTCGCTGTACGACCTGAAGGTCAAGTACCTGTCCACGCTTGAGACCCTGACCCGGGGCCTGGGCTGCGAGACGCTGGATCCCAAGACGCTGCGCCTCTCCGGGGAGAACGAGGCGGCACTGCTCTCGCCCTGCCCCGGAGACGACGGCCAGGGCTACGAGGTGCAGGTGTCTGGAACCACAGGGATATCCTGGAGAAAAAAGCCGCTCGGAGTGAGTGACTCTATCAGTGTCTTCTGTCCCAATCAACCCCCCATAGATGTCATTGACATGAAAATAGAATATATTTGACATTACAGGCCAGACACACCAAAAATTCACTCACTGTGCAATATTAGTATATAATATTGACTGTGCACAGTCTGCTTGACTTATTCATTATTTATTCTATCTGGCTTTTTCTACTGATGCTTCGTGCTCATGCACTTCTCTGTGCTGCTGTAGCACTGCAGATTTCCCCATTGTGGGGTTTATGAAAGATTTTTATCTCATCTAAAACTTCATATATTGTAGGCACAAGGGGTTTGGGGAAATAGCTGATCAGATGTTTTAGTGGTGGTGCTTTTTGAAAATCATGAGCCACCGTGTAGAATGGATGACTTATTTCCCTTCAAAGAGAAGTCTGAATGAAGTCTGTGCTGATAATTGATGCCATGTAGTGATGGCAACAGCAGCTGGAGTTGGGGGATGGAAGGGGGGTTTTGACTGTGGCTCTACTTAAAGATGGTTTTTTTTTTGGCTGCTCTGAATATCAGTATCAGTCAAATGAACGCTGGAAACTATCTTGGTGATTATAAAAAAGAGATTTAATCACAGTGATTGTAAATACGTCTGTAATATAGACTTTTCTGTCTGGGCTTTTGCCCCCACATTTCTTCAGTTATTTAGTCTCCACCAGAGAAATAGCTGGAGTTGAGGGTTCACTAGGCCACTTGGGTGAACCAGCTTGGCCAGCGAGTCTTTGGCCCTTTTTTTCCTTCTGCTATTCCTTTCCTGCTATCCTACAAACTCTTCTTTCCTTTCTTCTTTCCTTCTTCCACTCTTCTTTCCTTCTTCCTCTCTTCTTTCCTTCTTTTACTCTTCTTTCCTTTCTTCTCTTCCTTCTTTCACTCTTCTTTCTTTTCTTCTTCCTTTCTTAACTTTTTGCATTTCATGCACTGGTATTTCCTTCAGGAAATGCATTTTTCTAGTTCCTTCTGCTATACTTCCTGCTCTCCTACAAACCCACACAACCGGTCCCAAGCAGCTGGGTGCCCACCTTTTGTGTAAATGATGAGTAATCTCATTAAAACCATGAGAGACTTTTCTTCACGCTCCTTAAAATGGACCTGAGCTTCGCTTGCCCTGCTGTCATTTCAGACTAATGATAAGTGAAGGGGTTGCCCCTGTCACAGAGAGAAGTACTTTAAATGCATATTTGGCAGTAAACAATGAAGACATTGTGTGTTTTTGCGTTCTGTCCCAATCAGATTGTGAACAATACCATGAAAGACAAGTACAAGGCCAAGAAGACGAGGGACGCTGCCAAGAAGAACGACAAGAAGAAAGAGGCCGAGAAAGGCTGGACGCTCTTCTCCGACTTCCATGACATCACGCACATTGTTATCAAAGAGTCTACAGTCACCATCTACAGACAAGACAACATGAGAATGGTACAGCGTTTAATTAGCCCCTCAATCTTGGGGAGAGATATGGCTTCCTCTTAAGGAGTTGTTATGCCCCTCTGTGTGTGTGTGTGTGTGTGTGTGTGTGTGTGTGTGTGTGTGTGTGTGTGTGTGTGTGTGTGTGTGGGTGTGTGTGTGTGTGTGTGTGTGTGTGTGTGTGTGTGTGTGTGTGTGTGTGTGTGTGTGTGTGTGTGTGTGTGTGTGTGTGTGTGTGTGTGTGTGTGTGTGTGTGTGTGTGTGTGTGTGTGTGGTCCAACCCTTGATTGCATCACCTGAATGATGATTAATGATGCTAGTTCCACTGCTGTGAAATAGGAAGACGGTGGGAGCCTTGGTTGTGTTGTTGAGAAGGTCGGACAATCCTTAAAAGGAGATTATCAAAAAAAGGAAGGGCATTGTGTGTGTGTGTGTGTGTGCTATAAACCTCCACAAACGTTTTTAAATTCAGTTTCATTTCATTCATTCATTCATTTTATTTGTATAGCGGCAAAACAATACAATTGTCTGAAGGTGCTTTATAGAGCCCAGAGCCTGGACCCCCCCCTGGAGCAAGCACAAAGGCGACCGAGACAGGGAAAGAAGGGGGTGAGCGAAGGGAAGGGAAGGGAGGGGAGAGAATAAGAAGTGTTACGTGCCAGCTCAAGGCACGAAACAAGAAGGGGAGGCCACGCAGAATTTAGGATTTTATAATAATAATAATATATTTATTAATGATTTACAAGTTTATGTCGTTATCTAATAATTATAGCAAACGTGTGGTGAAGATCAGTGTTGTGAAGAGAAACAAAAGATGTACTGTAAAGTCAGGTAAATGGTAATATAAACAAACGACGACGATAATCCAAAACCAACGATACTCCAACCAACGACAATCCAAATCCAATCTCTAACCAAATCCAACGACCAACCCAACGCTCTCCCGACTGCCATTTGATCAGGGCTTTTGTAGCCCAACCCATCATGGGTTACACCTGGGGTACACCTGCTTCCCATTACCTGCTAAGGAAACAGAGACAGAACAGGCATGCAAATCACAAGGGGCGGGGCCTAGACCCGCCAGGGTCGTAACAGAAGCATGGCAGATGAATTCATACACGTATCAGGATACGCTTGCTATGTGGCAAATGATGCACGATGCATCCAAAATTGATAGTGGATAAGATGGGGAGAGAGTATTTAAGTAGTGTAGAACAGCTTAGTGGATCTACAGTGTGCTCGTAAGGATGCTATTACAAGGGTAAATAAAGCAAATGTCGATGGTGGCAATTATTTACATTACGGGCTAATAGGCTAGCACAGAGTATGTAAGTGTATCAAAGAATGAATGCATGACGGTGTGGTGCGGTGTGGTGGGGATGGGTTGGATAAGGCAGAGGGTGTCTGATCAGGTGGAGAGACTACAGCAGCATCCCACAGCAGAGACAGTCTAGACTAGGAGGGTGTGTGTGTGTGTGTGCGTGTGTGTGTGTGTGTGTGTGTGTGTGTGTGTGTGTGTGTGTGTGTGTGTGTGTGTGTGTGTGTGTGTGTGTGTGTGTGTGTGTGTGTGTGTGTAGATCAGGTGGAGAGACTACAGAGCATCCCACAGCGGAGACAGTCTAGACTAGGAGGGTGTATGTGTGTGTGTGTAGATCAGGTGGAGAGACTACAGCAGCATCCCACAGCGGAGACAGTCTAGACTAGGATGGAAAGAAAAGAGACAAAGTGAGTGGGCAGAGCTCGGCTGTCTGATATACAAAGGCAAAGGTTGCGCTATAAGAAAGACAAAAATTTAGTAAACATCAAATAATAGTGATAAAGTGATAAATAAATGAACAGTAGGTAATATGGCCACTTTATTGGTATTAATGCCTTATAATAAGATGATATAGAAGGAGACGAAGAGGTGGAGAGAGAGGCTGTCCGGCATGGTGTATGAGAATTTAGTTTGACTTTGTTCTGGAATGTTTAGTTATGGTTGGCTGACATGGTGTATGAGAATTTAGTTTAGTTTTGTTCAGGAATGTTTAGTTATGGTTGGCTGACATGGTGCATGAGAATTTTAGGATAGCAAGGATGGCAGGATACAACAACAGTGCACAACTGCCTGGAGACAGCCGCAACACACACCGCATGCTGTACCCGGGATCCGTAAAGGCCCTCCTACACGGAACATTATGAGCTGTCTGTAGCCCAATTTCATTTTATGAGGCAATTTTACAATGACCTCCCCTTTAAAGGAGTTCATGAGAAACACTACACTACTCTCAAGTGATTGGATGGGATTCTCCGCACACATTAGGCATGTGAAGAGAAGCCATCAGATTTAATTGAGGCTCCACAATATATTAACACAGTAAAGCCCCATTGAGAATCGTAAAGACTTGTTGCAGTAATATGTTATGATGTATTCATTTTTAGTCCCCAGTAAAACCTTGACAACACAATGTAATCAGATACATTTTTTTTACTTTTAAAATAATAATTTCAAAACGCTTTCAGTGACACTGGAGATTGTGGATGTGATTTATTAGTAGGCTGCTACCACAGCAAAACCAGTGTAATGCATTTGAAGTCTTGATCATGAAAATACATATTGCTGCACTTTGCCATGGTGTTGGGGCTCTTGACCATCGACACAAGGAGACTCTGCCCTGGAGGAGAGTTGAGTTAGGGAGAATTGGGGCGTGCGTATCTGGTGAGGCTGTGGGCTCCTCACTGTCCCCCCTGACCTCAGGATGTGGGGAGGCTGGGAAGAACAAGCTGACCAAATGATGGGTGTCTGTGCGTCAGAGGCTCGGCAGCAGGCTGGCCCGATGATGCTGTATTCTGTCTGAAGTTCTCTGGGGCTAAAGGATGAACAGGAAGAAGAGTTCCTGACTATTGCTGCTGATGCTGACCCCATTGAAGTTCTCTAGCACATTCCTTACTCGCTGACTAACTGTTTCTCTCTCTCTCTCTCTCTCTCTCTGCCCTGGTCTCCCTTTCTCATCAGGAGCTTCAGATGGCGTTCCGTGCGGAGGCCTTATCGTTTGTGGCGTTGATTGATGGCTTCTTCCGTCTGACGGTGGACGCGCATCACTACCTGTGCACGGAGGTGGCCCCGCCCTCCGTGGTGCAGAACCTGCAGAGCGGCTGCCACGGCCCCATCTGGTTAGCACACTAATGAGATATCTCTATCTGTCTCTTTCTACTTCACTACCCCTTTAGCCCATTAGCACACTACCCCTTTACCCCTTTAGCACACTACCCCTTTAGCCCTTTAGCACACTACCCCTTTAGCACACTACCCCTTTAGCCCGTTAGCACACTACCCCTTTAGCCCGTTAGCACACTACCCCTTTAGCCCGTTAGCACACTACCCCTTTAGCCCGTTAGCACACTACCCCTTTAGCCCTTTAGCACACTACCCCTTCATCTCTATCTGTCTCTTTCTACTTCTCTAAGTCTCCAGTGCTCGTCATCTGGTTAGCACACTACCCCTTTAGCACACTACCCCTTTAGCACACTACCCCTTTAGCCCTTTAGCACACTACCCCTTTAGCACACTACCCCTTTAGCACACTACCCCTTTAGCCCTTTAGCACACTACCCCTTTAGCACACTACCCCTTTAGCCCTTTAGCACACTACCCCTTTAGCACACTACCCCTTTAGCCCTTTAGCACACTACCCCTTTAGCACACTACCCCTTTAGCACACTACCCCTTTAGCCCTTTAGCACACTACCCCTTTAGCACACTACCCCTTTAGCCCTTTAGCACACTACCCCTTTAGCACACTACCCCTTTAGCACACTACCCCTTTAGCCCTTTAGCACACTACCCCTTTAGCACGCTACCCCTTTAGCCCGTTAGCACACTACCCCTTTAGCACGCTACCCCTTTAGCCCGTTAGCACACTACCCCTTTAGCACACTACCCCTTTAGCACGCTACCCCTTTAGCCCGTTAGCACACTACCCCTTTAGCACACTACCCCTTTAGCCCGTTAGCACACTACCCCTTCATCGCTCTCTGTCTCTTCTTCTTCTCAATAAGTCTCCAGTGCTCGTCATCTGGTTAGCACACTAATGAGATATCTCTATCTGTCTCTTTCTACTTCTCTAAGTCTCCAGTGCTCGTCATCTGGTTAGCACACTACCCCTTTAGCCCTTTAGCACACTACCCCTTTAGCACACTACCCCTTTAGCACACTACCCCCTTAGCACACTACCCCTTTAGCCCTTTAGCACACTACCCCTTTAGCACACTACCCCTTTAGCCCTTTAGCACACTACCCCTTTAGCACACTACCCCTTTAGCACACTACCCCTTTACCCCTTTAGCACACTACCCCTTTAGCACACTACCCCTTTAGCACACTACCCCTTCATCTCTTAATGTCTTCTTCTACTTCTCAATAAATCTCCAGTGCTCGTCATCGTTTGGTGAATGCTGCTGTTCTTGTAGTGTTTCTTTTGAAAGCGTTACAGCATTATTCCAGCAATTTAGTTCCAGTTCACTGAACAAGCTTGGACTGATTTTTTGCGTTTTCCATGTGTCTCTGGTTCTGTTTGTCCCTCCTGGCTGTCTGTCTGTCTGTCCAGTACGGAGTATGCCACACACAAGCTGCGGCAGGAGGGCAACGAGGAGGGGGCGTACGTGCTGCGCTGGAGCTGCACCGACTTCAACTACATCATCATGACTGTGGTCTGCTTAGAGGTACATACACACATGTGGACACACACTAACGTTTTTCTATCCTTATTTTTATTTATTTATTTATTTTTTTAAATTAGTATAGTATCAGATATTAGCAGAACGATAGAATGTCTGCACACCATGTCTTCAAAAAGCAATACAATATTATATAGAATTATAGAATTATAAATTAAAGAGTTCAACTTGATGGTAGCTTGAGGATGTTTACTGCAGACTACATGAAGAAATTGGTCAAGTGCTGACTGGAATGCAACTACAAAAATGCATTATCAACAGCCTTGGGAACAGTGTCATGGCTGTCTTTACACACATGGTCAAGTACCACATCCCTGACTTTACACACGTGGTAAAGTAGCACATCCCTGACTTTACACACCTGGTCAAGCAGCACATCCATACACACCTGGTCAAGTAGCACATCCATACACACCTGGTCAAGTAGCACATCCATACACACCTGGTCAAGTACCACATCCATGACTTTACACACCTGGTCAAGCAGCACATCCATACACACCTGGTCAAGCAGCACATCCATACACACGTGGTCAAGTAGCACATCCATACACACCTGGTCAAGTAGCACATCCATACACACATGGTCAAGCAGCACATCCCTGACTTTACACACGTGGTCAAGTACCACATCCCTGACTTTACACACGTGGTCAAGTAGCACATCCCTGACTCAAAGTGTGTCCTAAAGGACTTTGTATTGAACACTTGTGGTAAACTTAGGTGCAAGTTGTGAAACTTTAGCTTTGTCATCTTGCATTTGAATAAAGCTTAGAGTTTTGCCTTTCACACGTCTCCTAAAGTTCTAGTCAACAGATTGATTGAAATGTGGACACTGACGAGGAAACGGCCAATCACTGTAGGAATGCACAACATCAAGCCACAAAATGTCCTCGCCAGAGAGTGGTGGAGCACACACACCACACACACAGAGAGAGATGTGACCGCTTGATGCTCTCTCTCTCTCTCTCTCTCTCGCTCTCTCGCTCTCTCTCTCGCTCTCTCTCTCTCTCTCTCTCGCGCTCTCTCTCACTCTCTCTCACTCTCTCTCTCTCTCTCTCTCTCTCTCTCTCACTCTCTCTCTCTCTCTCTCTCACTCACTCTCTCACTCTCTCCCCCCTCTCTCTCTCTCACTCTCTCTCTTGCTCTCTCTCTCTCTCTATCTCTGTCTCTCTCTCCCCCTCTCCCTCTCCCTCTCTCTCTCTCTCTTTTCTGTTGCTTCCCAGCGTATGTTTGCTTTTCTGCCTCCCTGCTGCTTTGCTGCCTCTGGCAATAATAGTACTGGCAGGTGTAATGCCTCTTTGTGCTATTACACGCCTTTTGAAAAGTGTCCATCTCTCTCTCTCTGCTTCAGGTGGACTGTCTCGAGTCCAGGCAGGTTCACCTCTATAAGAACTTCCAGGTGGACGTGGGTCCACAGGGCTACAAGCTGTATGGGACCGAGACCCTCCACTCGTCCCTCAACGAGCTCCTGGAACACCTGTCCGGACAGAACCTGCGCACGGAGAACCTGCGCTTCCAGCTGAGGAGGTGCTGCCCACCCCAGCCCAGAGGTACCCCCACCAGAGTCTGCTCTCTTCTCTTCTCTTCTCCTCATCACCACTTCTCCTTCCCCCTCTCCACTTCTCCTCAGCTGTCAGGCTTCTAATGGCTTCCACCTGCATGGGCTTGGAATGGATGAATAACGGTCCAGATGTTTTGGAGGCAGAGGGGGGGGGGGGGGGGGGGGGGAGAGTTCAGCTGTTGCAGTCTGCTGGTGGTGCAGCAGCCTGGGAGGCTCCAGTGTCTTCTCTTCTCCCCGATGGCAGGAGACTGAAGGAGAGGCTGTGTGAGGGATGGATGGGTGGGCTCACTGTGGCAGTGTTGGTTTGCCCTGTAGGCTAGGCGGGTGTTCTAAATGCCCCAGAGGGAGGGAGGCACCAGTGATGTCTCCACCCACGTTCACTATGGCTAAGGCTCGTGAGGTTTGGAGGCAGTGCAGCTGCCAAACCACACAGTGAAAGCAGCTGGTCAGGCTGCCAAACCACACAGTGAAAGCAGCTGGTCAGGACGCCAAACCACACAGTGAAAGCAGCTGGTCAGGACGCTCGTGGTGGTGATGCCTCAGGAAAAGGAGCTCAGATAGATAGATAGATAGATAGATGGATACTTTATTAATCCCGAGGGAAATTTAGGTTGACTTGACATCATGATGGGCGCTGGGGCTCTGAAGCTTCCGGAGGAGGTAGTGATGCGGTTTCACATTAGTCCAGGAGAGGTCCTTGGTGATGACAGCATGTGGTGCTGCTCAATCGCTCCACAGCAGAGTACCATCGATGGGCAGAGGG
>NC_045161.1:2916277-2923777 GCF_900700415.2 Clupea harengus | reverse complement strand
CGGGACCTGGCAGCACGGAATGTTCTGGTGGAGAAGGAGAGCACGGTGAAGATCGGAGACTTTGGCCTGACCAAGAGCATCAAGGACAACGAGGGCTACTACACAGTGAAGGACGACCTAGACAGCCCTGTGTTCTGGTGAGGACCACCCCAATGTCAAACCCGGAACACAAACACCTTTAATAACAACTGGCTCATAGTCCCAAACACAGAGAAGCGCTGGATTTGCAGAGGTCCATTTTACTTGGGTGGGAAAGGCAGGGAGTGTCCACCCTGGCTCCACTGGAGGCATGGACTGATGTGTGTGTGTCCCTCTGTGTGATTGATGTGTGTGTGTCCCTCTGTGTGATTGATGTGTGTGTGTCCCTCTGTGTGATTGATGTGTGTGTGTGTCCCTCTGTGTGATTGATGTGTGATTGATGTGTGTGTGTCCCTCTGTGTGATGGATGTGTGTGTGTCCCTCTGTGTGATTGATGTGTGATTGATGTGTGTGTGTCCCTCTGTGTGATTGATGTGTGATTGATGTGTGTGTGTCCCTCTGTGTGCAGGTACGCCCCAGAGTGTCTGGTCCATGGCAAGTTCTACAGGGCCTCTGATGTCTGGTCGTTTGGAGTCACCATGTACGAGCTGCTCACATACTGCGACACTTCACGCAGCCCTATGACGGTGAGGAGAATCAAAACACACACACACACACACACACACACACACACACGCACACACACACACACACACACACACACACACGCTCACTTACCCACTACGCAGCACTGTTAGTCATATGCATTACACACTCTTGTCATGATTAATGATTCACTCATTAACGTCTTGGCACACACGCACTCACTCACACACACACACACACACACACACACACACGCTCGCTCGCTCGCTCGCTCGCTCGCTCGCACGCACGCACGCACGCACGCACGCACGCACGCACGCACGCACGCACGCACGCACGCACGCACGCACACGCACTCACACACACACACACACACTCACACACATGATATTGAGACGCCCTTCAGCAGCCAGTGCAGTTCCCCCATATCCACCACCTCATCCTGTCTGCATTCCTACCCATGAAATAGTTGTGTGTGCAGACTGCGCACACTGGAGCTAGCACAGGCCTCCACCAGGCTGGGGAGAGAGAGAGAGAGAGAGAGAGAGAGAGAGGGGGAGAGGGGGAGAGAGAGAGAGAGAGAGAGAGAGAGAGAGAGACAGAGAGAGAGAGAGAGAGAGAGGAGAGAGAGAGAGAGAGAGAGAGAGAGAGAGAGAGAGAGAGAGAGAGAGAGAGAGAGAGAGAGAGAGAGAGAGAGAGAGAGAGAGAGAGAGAGAGAGAGAGAGAGAGAGAGAGAGAGAGAGAGATGAGAAACAGATGGAAGGCATAACCCAGCCAATAAAACAGGCAGCACAGACGGGAAGAGCTCCTCCTCTTTCCCCCTCGTGTGCCAGGAGCAGTGAGGAGCAGAGAGGGGGGGTGGGGAGCAGAGAGGAGCGGAGAGGAGCGGAGAGGAGGGGTGAGAAGCGGAGAGGGGGGTGGGGAGCAGGGAGGAGCAGGGAGGAGCAGAGAGGGGGGCAGAGAGGAGGGGTGAGGAGGGGTGAGGAGCAGGGAGGAGCGGAGAGTAGGGGTGAGGAGCGGAGAGGAGCGGTGGGCGCTACTCCTTTGTCTCCCCTGCATTTAGCCCTGTAGCCCTCAGCACACCATTCAGCCATCACAGACTCTTCTATATGTGTTGGGAGTTTAGTGTTGAAGGAATCAGTCATCAGGCTCAGTGTTTGAGTGTTAATCACTCATCAGTCATCAGGCTCAGTGTTTGAGTGTTAATCAGTCATCAGGCTCAGTGTTTGAGTGTTAAAGGAATCAGTCATCAGGCTCAGTGTTTGAGTGTTAATCAGTCATCAGGCTCAGTGTGTGAGTGTTAATCACTCATCAGTCATCAGGCTCAGTGTTTGAGTGTTAATCACTCATCAGGCTCAGTGTTTGAGTGTTAATCAGTCATCAGGCTCAGTATTTGAGTGTTAATCAGTCATCAGGCTCAGTGTTTGAGTGTTAATCACTCATCAGTCATCAGGCTCAGTGTTTGAGTGTTAAAGGAATCAGTCATCAGTGTTTGAGTGTTAATCACTCATCAGGCTCAGTGTTTGAGTGTTAATCAGTCATCAGGCTCAGTGTTTGAGTGTTAATCAGTCATCACTCATCAGGCTCAGTGTTTGAGTGTTAATCAGTCATCAGGCTCAGTGTTTGAGTGTTAATCAGTCATCACTCATCAGGCTCAGTGTTTGAGTGTTAATCAGTCATCAGGCTCAGTGTTTGAGTGTTAATCAGTCATCACTCATCAGGCTCAGTGTTTGAGTGTTAATCAGTCATCACTCATCAGGCTCAGTGTTTGAGTGTTACTCAGTCATCAGGCTCAGTGTTTGAGTGTTAATCAGTCATCAGGCTCAGTATTTGAGTGTTAATCAGTCATCAGGCTCAGTGTTTGAGTGTTACTCAGTCATCAGGCTCAGTGTTTGAGTGTTAATCAGTCATCAGGCTCAGTATTTGAGTGTTAATCAGTCATCAGGCTCAGTGTTTGAGTGTTAATCACTCATCAGTCATCAGGCTCAGTGTTTGAGTGTTAAAGGAATCAGTCATCAGTGTTTGAGTGTTAATCACTCATCAGGCTCAGTGTTTGAGTGTTAATCAGTCATCAGGCTCAGTGTTTGAGTGTTACTCAGTCATCAGGCTCAGTGTTTGAGTGTTAATCACTCATCAGGCTCAGTGTTTGAGTGTTAATCAGTCATCAGGCTCAGTGTTTGAGTGTTACTCAGTCATCAGGCTCAGTGTTTGAGTGTTAATCACTCATCAGGCTCAGTGTTTGAGTGTTAATCACTCATCAGGCTCGGTGTTTGAGTGTTAATCACTCATCAGTCATCAGGCTCAGTGTTTGAGTGTTAATCACTCATCAGTCATCAGGCTCAGTGTTTGAGTGTTAATCACTCATCAGTCATCAGGCTCAGTGTTTGAGTGTTAATCAGACCTCCATGTTTAAAGAGTCTTTCACACCCCACAACAATACTGTCCTCCACTACGTCATTCACTCTCCATTATCTCCCAATCTCTCTCTCTCTCTCTCCCTCCCTCTCTCCCTCCCTCTCTCTCTCCCTCCCTCTCTCTCTCTCTCCCTCCCTCTCTCACTCTCTCTCTCACTCTCTCTCCCTCCCTCTCTCACTCTCTCTCTCTCACTCTCTCTCTCTCTCCCTCTCCCTCATTCTCTCCCTGTCCTCTCTCTTTTCTATCCCCGTCTCTGTCTCTCTCTCTCGGCACAGCAGATGGCATGTCTCTGTGCCCATGGTGGCAGATGCCCATGTGTGCCACCTCCCTCTCGTGCCAGCGTCTCTCTCTCTGCGCCATGACGGGGAGCTGGGAGCGCCTCCAAACATGGCCGCCTCACTCCCTCCCACCCTCCCACCAGTCATCTGTGCTCAGAGAATAAAGATTCACACGACAGAACCAGCACACACCCTTAAAAAAACACACACACACACACACACACACACACGAACACACGCAGGAGGGCCAGGCTAGGGGCTACTTGTCAAGTGTCTTCCTTAAACACACACACACACGCGCACACACACACACACACAGTATTTGTGATCTCGGCGACTGAGTTGTTTGGGTTCACATAGTTCAGTCAGTGCAAATATTTAACATATTTTCTCTCATCTCCTTCCTGCAGGTGTTCCTGAAGATGATTGGTCCAACCCATGGTCAGATGACTGTCACCCGATTGGTTAAAGTTCTGGAGGAGGGGAGGAGACTGCCCCAGCCTGAGGGTTGCCCTGATGAGGTAGGAAGACATACACGCACCCCTACACACACACACACACACACACACACACACACCGAGAGTTTTAAACTGTAATCACTCCAGATGTTTCTTTTAATCTCTGCCCTTTTTCACCCAAAGGAGCTGAGCAGTGATCGCAAACAATCATAAATACGCTTCTTTGAAACTGAACCCATTATGTTGTTGAAATTGTGGTTGTTGTTGTGATTGTGATTGTGAGCGATTGTGATTTTGACTGTAATTGTGCATGGTGTATTCTTGCAGGTCTATGCCCAGATGAGGAAGTGCTGGGAGGGCACGCCAGACAAGCGCATCGACTTCAAAGGCCTGATCAGTGTCTTCCAGCAGATGCTCGCCGACAGTCCACACCCATGATGACACGCCACTTGCCTTACTGTCAGAGGGAAACAATGCAAAGAGCTCTCCAAAAGCTGTGGACATTCAAGACTATCTCACGCATTTAAATACACACACACACACACACACACACACACACACACACACACACAGGCTTGATGTAGCAGAGGCTCTGTTTGATCTGTCTGCTTGTGCAATCACTCTTCCTGGGAGAGAAGTTTTTTTTTTTTTTTTTTTTTTAATGTAATGTTCTGAAAATATGTGCGAACTGATAACAAAGAGACTGTGAATAGACACTGACCCCACACTGGGACAAACACTGCATGCAGAATCTTCTGGAACATCATCGTCCTCATTCAAAATATGCAAACCACCCTGTCGGGTTCTTGTGAGTCCTTGATTCGACAGCTGCCGCATCAGTGTCACACATGAGGTAGCCTTTGTTTGTTTGTTTTTCTTTTCTTGTTGTTGTTTTTAGCACTTGTGTATGTTTTTGGAAATGGTGTTGAAGCTGCCAAGCAGGGCCGCAGGAGTGGGCATGGTCACAGGAAGAGGGAGAGGAAGAGGAAGACGGAGATCCACGTGATCATTAGTGCTCTTCGTCTGCATGGGACGGGACTGTGGACATCCAACCCTGAGCCGGAGTCGGAGTCATGGGGGACTGACTCTTGTGTGGACTCTACAGATGACCATGGGTGCCGTCGACCTGTCAGACAAAACGCTTGTGTGTGTGTGTGTGTGTGCATGGGTCATGGATGGGTGCACATGGTAAAGTAACCTGTGCGTGTGTGTGTGTGTGTGTGTGTGCGTTTGTGTGTGTGTGTGTGTGTGTGTGTGTGTGTGTGTGTGTGTGTGTGTGTGTGTGTGAGTGTGAGTGTGTGTGTGTGTGTGTGTGTGAGTGTGTGTGTGTGTGTGTGTGTGTGTGTGTGTGTGTGTGTGTGTGTGATGTGAGTGACGAGGACGACTGTACCGACTGCATGGAATATTCTGGACAGTGAAACTGTCTCTGTGTCAGAGGCAGCATCTGATTGGTTGACAGCTCCTGACTGAAGCCCAGCAGCTGCTTTTGGTTCCTGCTCGTCCCGACTGGTGGCCAGGCCTCAGGGAATGCCTCAAAACATTCCCTGGAAACCCAAGCCTCCTCTCTCCCCGTCCTCTCCAGTGGCTTCTCTCCTGTCACGCTGTCTTCCTCCTCTTCCTCCCTGCCTTCTCCTCTTCCTCTCCTCCTTTTTGGCGGTGGAAGCCTGTAACGGACCCAAGGACTCTGACCTGCATGCAGACACACACGGAGCTCATCTGGCCAGTCATATGCATCCCCCGCAAGTGTGCACAGGTTGCCTCACGCATTGTGACTTTAGAAACGCTTGGACATGCAGCACCCACGATGGCCACTAGAGGACACCAAAGTATATTCTATGTATCGAATAAGTGCTATTGGACACATACTCAGTCTGAGCCCAGTAAAAAAAGTTTCTAAACCTCTTTGTAAGATGATTTCAGAGAGTAAAAGATGAACTTGTGATTGTGGACATGACTGCATTATGACTGTATGCGATGACTTATGGAGTGGGAACTCCCACGTTTGCCATGTTTCTCTTTGCTTAGCGGAAACTGTTCTGTATTTGCTGTAGAAGGTGCCGGAATCAGCGCCATGTCTGAATTCCTCTCCTCTTGGTAAAAACCACGGCAGGGTTGATCCCAGTCCTTCAGGCCAGTGCAGTGCAGTGCCTTACCTATGGCACAGTTCAAGACCGCCTACAATACCGGATTAGTAAATACAAGCACTCAACTGGGTAACAGAGGAGACTTTAGGGCTAGATTTCCAAAAATCTGCTATTTTCATGATGTTGTGAAAATATGTACAATCTGGTACAACTGATGGTCATTATGCTATATCCTCTTAAAGCTGTAAAAAAAAAAAAAAAGTTAATCTCATCTCTGAAAGATTTAAGATTTAACATGTAAAGATCCTTTATGATTGGAGACGTAAAGAAAGATTTCGTCTCAGTAATCCCCCCAGTCCCAACACCATGACACCAAAGTGAAAAGCATAACGGCTGAACAGTACGCTAGGCTTGAGTGCTGTGGATGACTCCCGGCCATACATGGACACTGTTGCAGTCAAGTGGAGGTAAGCGGAGATGGCTGATAGAAAGAGCTTAATACAGAGAGAAGGAGACAGTTGTCCCAATTTCTAGTTTTATTCCGGAATGTAAAACAATTCCTGCTTCAAAAGAACAAAAAATATTATAATAATTCAGAGAAATAAGACAGGAAAGTACAACATGTGGAGGAGAAAATGTACATAAATACATCTTTCAAATAAATAACATATTTTTTTTTTTCATCTTTTTGCCGTTAATAATTAAAAAGCATTCAGCTCCATAGAATGAAAAGTTTTTGTCAGTTTGTTTATTTTACAGGGGAAAAGAGAAGCATGCTAAAATTCCATTGTTCCTAAAAATAGCTTATTCACAGTAAAGCAATATTAACACAGTTGAGATATAAAATATTGCAAAAAAGTCTGAAATTTAAGATCTGAACAGAAACCAAACAGATACATATACAGTATAAACTCAGGAGTACAAACGGAACAGCAAAACATGTTCAAAGCAGGATGCCTCTATTTGCATCCTAACCCAGAGACACAAAACCCTCTGAAGTCTACAGAGAGAACTTAAGTATTGCAAAGCTTTTGATAAGCCTCACATAACATCCCTCCCATACACACACACACACACACACACACACACTCACATACACACGCCAGTCTTTCATCTGTATAAGGTGAAGTCATGTTTCAAATAGCCATCACCTTGTCAGCTGATCTACTCTGAGTGACCTCTGTGTAAACTACCTGGGAGGGTGTGAAGTCATATGTCCGGCTTGTTTAGAGGCCACTCACTCACTCACGCTCACAGAGGCTAGGGGGGAAAGTACCTTATACACAATCAACAACCAGCCTCACCTAGCCGGCCACATGCAAATGGTAGGCACACGGACTAAACATGAAGGAGCTTCACCCCGGTACCCACCCTGGGAACCCTCCTCATCTCCTCTCCTCTCCCTTCCCCATTCTACCCTAGAGTCCACACTCCTCTTCTCTCCTCTCCTCTCCTCTCCACCCACCTAGAGCCCAGCCTCCTCTCCTCTCCTCTCCTCTCCACCCCACCTAGAGCCCAGTCTCCTCTCCTCTCCTCTCCTCTCCTCTCCTCTCCTCTCCTCTCCCCACTCCACCCACCTAGAGCCCAGTCTCCTCTCCTCTCCTCTCCTCTCCTCTCCTCTCCCTTCCCCCACTCCACCCG
>NC_045161.1:2906277-2908777 GCF_900700415.2 Clupea harengus | reverse complement strand
ACGATGGAATTGAATTACCAAGACCCTACAGTTTTCTAATGTAATTCGTCCCAATGTATGCAAATGAAGCATCTACGTCCAAGGAGGGACTATACTGAGCTTGTCTGTATACATGCTGTAAAGAACGTGTGTGTGTATATGTGTGTGTAGAGTGTGTATGTTAATGGGCTCTGAACGTGTGTGTATATGTGTGTGTGTGTAGAGTGAGTAGGTGAATGGGCTCTGAACGTGTGTGTATATGTGTGTGTAGAGTGAGTATGTTGTGTGTGTATATGTGTGTGTAGAGTGAGTATGTTAATGGGCTCTGAACGCGTGTGTATATGTGTGTATACATGTGTGTAGAGTGAGTATGTTAATGGCCTCTGAACGTGTGTGTATATATGTGTGTGTAGAGTGAGTATGTTAATGGACTCTGAATGTGTGTGTATATGTGTGTGTAGAGTGAGTATGTTGTGTGTGTATATGTGTGTGTGTAGAGTGTGTATGTTAATGGACTCTGAACGTGTGTGTGTATATGTGTGTGTGTAGAGTGTGTATGTTAATGGACTCTGAACGTGTGTGTATATGTGTGTGTGTAGAGTGAGTTAATGGACTCTGTATGTGTGCATGTTTGGGAATAACAAGCATGTGTGTGGAGACTGGATGGCTGTCCATGTGAGAGACATAAGTGCACATCATATGTGTGAAGCAATGAACGATCATGTTTATGCATGTGTGTGTGTCTGTGTTTATATGTGTGTGTCTGTGTTTATATGTGTGTGTGTGTGTGTGTGTGTGTGTGTGTGTGTGTGTGTGTGTGTGTGTGTGTGTGTGTGTGTGTGTGTGTGTCTGTGTGTGTGTGTGTGTGTGTGTGTGTGTGTGTGTGTGTCCATGAGTGTGTGTGTCTGTGTCCATGAGTGTGTGTGTCCATGAGTGTGTGTGTCCATGAGTGTGTGTGTCCATGAGTGTGTGTGTCCATGAGTGTGTGTGTCTGTGTCCATGAGTGTGTGTTCCTACTTTGCCGGCGTCTCGGTGCTGATAGGCCTGCACAGCTGCGGGGTTCATCTGGGTCTGAGAGTAGTAGTGACTGAGAGCCTGCATGTAGGAGCTGTAGTCGTAGGAGGACGTGGCTGGGGCCTAAAGGAAGCGGAGAAGATACCTTTATTCAACACTGAATTACACAGAAACCAGGTTAAAGTCTTTAAAACTGGGTGCATGTAGGAGCTGTAGTCGTAAGAGGACGTGGCTGGGGCCTAAACGACATGGAGAAGATACCTTTATTGAACACTGAATTACACAGAAACAAGGTTAAAGTCTTTAAAACTGGGTGCATGTAGGAGCTGTAGTCGTAGGAGGACGTGGCTGTGGCCTAGAGGAAGCGGAGAACATACCTTTATTGAACACTGAATTACACAGAAACAAGGTTAAAGTCTTTAAAACTGGGTGCATGTAGGAGCTGTAGTCGTAAGAGGACGTGGCTGTGGCCTAGAGGAAGCGGAGAACATACCTTTATTGAACACTGAATTACACAGAAACAAGGTTAAAGTCTTTAAAACTGGGTGCATGTAGGAGCTGTAGTCGTAAGAGGACGTGGCTGTGGCCTAGAGGAAGCGGAGAAGATACCTTTATTGAACACTGAATTACACAGAAACAAGGTTAAAGTCTTTAAAACTGGGTGCATGTAGGAGCTGTAGTCGTAGGAGGACGTGGCTGTGGCCTAGAGGAAGCGGAGAAGATACCTTTATTGAACACTGAATTACACAGAAAGCAAGGTTAAAGTCTTTAAAACTGGGTGCAAACACGTTAAGCATAACATCATTAACAAAACCATCATCATCATCCCCACTCTCTCCAAACTCAGAGCACAGGTCTCCTCAGAAAACTCTTTTTTTGAGAGCACATTATTGGTTAGTTTTACAGTAATCATTTCCCTCAATGGCGCTGAGCTTCTTTACTGAAATCATTTCAGAAATGGACACGAAAGGGGGAAATGTAGAGTATATTAGCAACTAAACAGTAATAGTGGCGTTTGAAGAGACACCCAACTCTCCGCCAAGCAGTTCAATCAGACGACCCAACTTAAAACACTCAGCCAAAAACATTGTCAGAAGTATAAAAATAGAATATTAATGAAAAAAAGTATTTGCATCAAGAATAGTGCTCAGGCAAACACACAAGGAAGTAAATTAAACCACAAGAGACTGCACCTGTTCAATGTGTTTGCTGGCGTAAGCTGAATTAAGGAAATGCAATGCCTATCCTGAAGACTCCAACAGAAAGGTACAGGCCAAGAAAATTCTTCCAAAACTATTTTTTTCCCCACAGGCCTTAATACTGTTTTGAGAATCAGCAAAAATCTGATCACTGGTGAACCACCATTAAATTAAATTAAATTTAACTCAATTGAATTCAATCTTATTCATATAGTGCCAAAACAATACCATTGCCTGGAGCGAGCACAAAGGCGACAGGGGGAAGGAAAAACTCGCTGTTAACAGGAAGAACCCTTAAGCAGAACCTC
>NC_045161.1:2892910-2903277 GCF_900700415.2 Clupea harengus | reverse complement strand
CATCCCCCTTGTGCATCGGCATACACACACACACACACACACACACACACACACACACACACACACACACACACACACACACACACACACACACATACACATACACAAACACACCACAGACATATTCCACCGCCACATAGAATTAATTAGCACAGCACAGTGATGTCCAAATCATACGTGTGCGTTTGCCTGCGTGTGTGTGTGCGTGCGTGTGGGGAAGAACAATGACTTTGAACAGAGGCGGATGGAGCTCCGTGTGTTTCCAGTGACTGAACCCACCGCACTCTCGTCCTCCTGAACTAACACCCTCCCCTGACGCCTGGCCTGTGGATCTGCACGGGGCGGCTGGAGCAGGGGCTTTGCACGAAGCTCCATGAAAACTCAATTGAGTATTTTCTGTGACAAGAGGGGTGTGTGCAGGGGGTGGATGCTCTGCAAGCTCAGAGCCGCTTAAATAGCTTACACAATAATCTTATAACACACAAGGACTATGCTGCTGACAGGACAGAGACAGGCCATTTTGGAAACTACAAAAGGCGTGATTTAATTACGGGGAGGGGGGGATTTACTTCAAAATGTGACAGTTACTGCTGTTATATTTCTTTAAAGCCTGCAACAGGCAGTGAGGTGGGGTGGTGGGGGTGGGGGCGGCGGAAGAAAGGCCTTGCGTTGGGAAATTGTGTTAAAGGCTGCAATTCTCCTGCCATGAGGGTTCTGAAAGAAGCCATTATGAGAGAAACCCCAGCCTGTGGGGCTGTGAGCACAGAGGCGCTGTCATGGTAAAAGGTGTCCGGGCACCAGAAGGGGTCCGGGCGACGTCATAATGGCTTTCCAACGACTCTTGAGTGACAGTTGCTATACCAACGCTAGCATTACGTAAGCCGGACCCCTTTTGGCTATCAGTCAGGGAGTCTCAAGAGTCGTTCGAAAGCCATCAGCTACTTTTTAATCGCTTAATATTGTGCCTAAACGGACACTACGTAACCCAGACGCCTTTTGGCTATCAGTCAGTGAGTCTCAAGAGTCGTTCGAAAGACATCAGCTACTTTTTAGTCGCTTAAGATTGTTGCACAACGGGGGAATTGCTAATCGCTAACGAGATGCTAGTGGCTAAACCTATGTGCTTACTTACAGGAGACTGGCAGCCAATATTAAGCGACTAAAAAGCAGCTGATGGCTTTCGAACAACTCTTGAGACTACCTGACTGATAGCCAAAAAGTGTCCGGGTTACGTAGTGTCCTTTTAGGCACAATATTAAGAGACTAAGCTGTAGTTTTAGCTACACCTGCCTTGCTGTATCCTGTAGCAAATTTCAACAGGTTTCGCCGCTAGCATCTCGTTAGCGATTAGCAATTACTTCGTTGTGCTCTACAGTTAAAGGTGCTGCAAACAATTCCCTGTTTTGTCAAAATGTAATTGTGGGTGCCGACAGATATGTCTAATAATCACACCCCAATAAGGACTTTCTTAGAGCAACACAACAAAGGAATTGCTAATCGCTAACAAGATGCTAGCGCGAACCTGAAATTTGATTACTTTGATACAACAACAAACTAGCGAGTCAACAACTTTCCTAACACAGTCAAACATCAAGCACATGGTTGTTTTGCTTGGTTTATGGCAGGTCAAATACAGGCAAGCTGGTCTCAGGTAGAGAAGTATAATGGGAGATGATCTGGGGTAAATTGCGTTATTGAGGTATTTAATGCAGCGCAAGTCTGTCACTTCCAAAAAAGTGTCAGGGTGACATAATGCTAGCGTTGGTATAGCAACTGTCACTCAAGAGTCGTTCGGGAAAGCCAATATTACATCACCCGGACCCCTTTTGGCACCCGGACACCTTTTGCCATGACAGCTCCTCATGGAGACTCAGAGAGCAGTACAGCACAGACTCCTCATAGAGACCCAGAGAAGAGCACAGCACAGTACAGAGACTCCTCATAGAGACTCTGACTCAGAGAAGAGCACAGGACAGCACAGAGACTCCTCATAGAGACCCAGAGAGGAGGACAGTACAGCACAGCACAGAGACTCCTCATAGAGACTCTGACTCAGAGAGGAGCACAGCACAGCACAGAGACTCCTCATGGAGACTCTGACTCAGAGAGGAGCACAGCACAGCACAGAGACTCCTCATAGGGACTCAGAGAAGAGCACAGGACAGCACAGAGACTCCTCATGGAGACCCAGAGAAGAGCACAGTACAGCACAGCACAGAGACTCCTCATAGAGACCCAGAGAGAAGGACAGGACAGCACAGCACAGAGACTCCTCATAGAGACCCAGAGCACAGCACAGCACAGCACAGAGACTCCTCATAGAGACCCAGAGAGGAGTACAGGACAGCACAGAGCCACAGATAAACCACATGGACAGACAGGCTGCTTCAGAATCACCTTGGCCCACTGGACCGCCGGGGCATGTTCCGGATGGCGTAAAACTCGGCCCCCGGGGCGCCTCTCTTGTGAAAGGGTCGTTAGAGCTCGTTAAGCGTTGTTAGGGCTCGTTAGGCTTCGTTAGGGGGGCCGTGTGTCCGTGCGGAGCAGATGGCGGTGGATTTTGGGCGGAGAGAGGGAGACATGTTTCCATCAGGCCGCTGCCACACCAGAGAGCTGCCCTCCCCCCTGCACTGCCAGCACAGGCTGGGCACACACAAGCCTCCCTCCACCTGCTGGCTAACAGGATGTGAATTACACACACACTTCCATACTACAGACACGTACACACACACACACACACACACACACACACACACACACACACACACACACACTTCGATACCACATGTACATGAACACAGATATACACACCCATATACAGTGGGAGGCACACACTCACACATACACACACACACACACACACACACACACACACACACACACATACAATATACCAATACACACACCAAACACTTCATAAATACACACAAGATGACAATTACACAAACACACACATCAATCAAAGCTTACAGAATGTCAGACACATACACCCACACACAAGATATGAACCTAGTGAACGACTAACACTGTGTTTCAGTTGTTTTTCATATATATACATAGACAGGCTTGCATCTGGTGAATTACTGAGTGCGACAGGGCTGCACAAAGTCAGCTGAAACACACACACACACACACACACACACACACACACACACACACACACACACCCCTGCTGATCTACAGGCTGCCAATTACTGAAGGCAGAGGGATGCACACGCACAAACACACACACACACAGACAGAGACAGAGAGAGACACACACAGACACACACACACAGACACACACACACACACACACACACACACAGACACACACACACACACACACACACACACACACACACACACACAGACACACAGAGAGACACACAGAGAGACACACACACAGACACACACACACACACACACACACAATATCCATATTGGGACACATTAACATTAACATTGCTGTTTAAAACATGCACACACACACACACACACACACACACACAGACACACGCACACACAGAGATACACACACTTACACACACAAAAACCACTGACAAAGATGAATACTAGAACACACACATACCCGTTCTCATGCACTGTGGTAAGTGTAGCTGTGCATGGATAAACACCACCACACCTCAGACATAAGCAAACACAAAACACCCACACACACAACAATCCGCAGCACACACACACACACACACACACACACACACACACACACACACACACACACACACACACAAACAAACACAAAACACCCACACACACAACAATCCGCAGCACACACACTGTACAGAGTGTCCATCCAAATAAATGGACACCCGCTACAGCAAAACACAGACGAACACAAATACATACACTAACATACACACGAGCAGACACCTGAAGAATGCACGAGACAGACAAACACAAATAAACACACACACACACACACAAACAAACAAACAAAACACATCATACGCCATCAGACATCATTTTCCTTCTGGGATGTAATGTGGACAGAGGGACAGACAGAAATGCAGACACACTTCCACCTCCATAAACAAAATGTGCCAATTATCTGTGTAAACAGGAACAGATGTCCACAAAAGAACAAACACACGGCTGATGATGAACAGAATGTTCAAATCGATGTTGTCTGAATCTGAGGACACTGGACTGACGAGTCTAACAGCAACAAGACAGAACAACACAGAAGCAAAGAGTGAAACGAAAGAAGAAAATGCATTTCATATGCTCACAGAATGCATAAACAACCTTTAAGTCTGAGAGACAGACAGACGCAGAGAGAGAGAGAGAGAGAGAGAGAGAGAAAGAGAGAGAGAAAGAGAGAAATGACTAACTTAACCTGAAGTACCATACACAAATACTGACAGAACAGAAAACTTTTGGCCAAACTAACAACCAACACACTGAAACACAAAGACAAAGCTGTACGTAAAGTCATAAAATAAATAATAAATAGAGTTGTTTCAGACACACAGACACACACACACACACACACACACACACACACACACATACAGACAGAGAGAGACAGTCAAACTGCTATAGTCTATGAGCTCCTGGGTGGATGGATCTGCTTCTCTGTGTGTGTGGGCTTGGGCTCTGCTTCTGTGTGCTAATGTGTCCTTACGTGCAAATGCCTGTATGCCATGTGTGTGTCTACACTCATGAGAACGCCCTTCAGGGTGTGTGTGTGTGTGAGAGAGTGTGAGAGTGTGTGTGTGTGTGTGTGTTGTGTGTGTGTGAGTGTGTGTGTGTGTCTGTGTGTGTGTGTGTGTGTGTGTGTGTGTGTGTGTGTGTGTGTGTGTGTGTGTGTGTGTGGGTGTGTGTGTGTGTGTGTGTGTTCACGTGTTTCAGTCTCCTACATTAAAGCCACCCACACTTTGCCACTGCATCAATTAATGATGATCCCCCTGCTCTTCACAGCATCAGTCATCTGGCACAAGAGGCCCACTGCACCGGGCCTGCCGCCCACACACACGCATACATAGATGGACACACACACACACACACACACACACACACACACACACACACACACACACACACACACAAAGTGCCTCTTGGATTCTGAGTGGACAAGCAGAGCCCACTAAACGCTAATGCATCCACTCATCTTCGTCTTTCTCCTCCTCCTCCTCCTCCTCCTCCTCCTCCTCCTACCTCTCCTTATCCAGCTCTATCTGAGCATGAGTGAAATGAGCATGAGCAAGGCAAAGGTCCCACCTTAGGTTGATGATTCATGCTGCATAGGCAACCACACATCACATATGAGCAGGCTGAGATTTCAGATTTCAAATTAAATGACAGTGTTCGTATGTATGTATGTATGTATGTATGTATGTATGTATGTATGTATGTATGTATGTATGTATGTATGTATGTATGTATGTATGTATGTACTGTATGTATGTATGTATGTACTGTATGTATGTATGTATGTAAGTGCATAATTGTATGTGTGTGTGTGTGTGTGTGTGTGTGTGTGTGTGTATTTGTGTGTGTGTGTGTGTGTGTGTGTTTGATAAAGTGTGTTCTAACATCTGCAGAAATGGTCAATTTATCTTTTGGAGACAAGGCTGCTGGGTGGTTTGTGCCTGCGATGTCTCAGTCCCCCTTCATTGTGTGTGTGCAGTGTGTGAGTGGTCGAAAGATTCCAGCGCCTTCAATAGCACCTCCTCCTAATGCCCTGACTATCAGTGGGGTTGACATGCCAAAACGCAACAGAGCTTGAACTCTACACACCCTGGTTATGGCCAGGTCACCACGCTATGTCAGACGCAAGGGCAGACCTTCCTTTAACACCCAATTAAACGTGCCCCTGGGCCTGGCTACACATGAGCCAGGGGACCCTCACTGTAAACCCAACAGCTGCCATGCCTCACCAGGAGGCCAAAAGGGCCTACAAGCAGGAGACCTGGCCTCAGTCAATATATCATGACCTACTCAAGCCTGCTTTGTTAACGTGCATTCTCTTGGGTGTTCTGTTGACATTCTTTGAGCTCTCATCGTCTTACGGTGCAAACCCATGACAGCGACGCGATACGCTTCCATCGCTTTGAGTGGGCGTGTTGTAGCGTGTGGAAATAGCATTTTTTAAAACTGTCAGAGACGACACCAAACAATCTGATTGGCCGCTGCCGGGAAAAATCGCTCCTCATTTGCATAGGATTTCAACATTTTCCAACTTTTATCGGTCGCGTCGCCCTAAAACGGTGGTCTACGCCACAATGGATTGTCTCCCGTTGAAATGCATGGGGATTTAGAATATCGCGTCGCTCGTAACGGTGTCATGGGTTTGCACCATTAGAGTTGGGCACAGGAGTTATGGCTTTAGATGGGCTACAGGGGACGGCTGCGATGACCAACCACAGGCAGTAGACAGGGCCACAGATAGATGATCCCCTGATGACAAAATGAACATTGGGCGACAGTGGTACAGGAGGTAGAGAAGTCGTCTAGTAATCAGAAGGTTGCTAGTTCGATTCCCTGTCGAAGCGTCCTTGAGCAAGACACTGAACCCCTAATTGCTCCTGATGTGCAGTGTGCCATCAGTGTAAATGTAAAATGTGTATACATTGTAAGTCGCACATATGTAAGTCGCTTTGGATAAAAGCGTCTGCTAAATGACTAAATGTAAAATGTAAATGTAACATACAGCCAGGGCAAGGCTAGCTGAAAGACAGTGTGCATGTGTCTACGTGAGTACATGCAAATGACAACAGTTAAACACAGGACGACCATGAGATAAGAAAACAAAGGCCTTGCTCAGAATGTCATCTACCATCAACTCCTCTCTCACTCTCATGATGTAATAATCGTCATTATGAGAGAGAGAGAGAGAGAGAGAAAGAGACAAAGGCAGAGGGAGAGAGGTGAAGGAGCTAATCACTTAATTAGCTACTTTGACATTGCTAACGTTAATTGCTACTTCAGAAGCGCTTGTACTGTTGTCTGAAAATGGAAACAATGGGGGCTGTGGCTCCTCCTATCTGGGTTAGATAACAAGATGGCAGAAGAATGCAGGCCTATCAGACACTGAGATTACCTTCAGATGCTTTTCCACTACAGGAACTTGTGGGCTGTTTTATGGGCGGCGGCACCTTTAGGCGGTTTTCCCGCTTCAGGAAACGCCCCTGTAGGACCTCCTTCAGGGCCATTTTCGGGGGCAAAATAAGTACCTCCTCCTACTGGAACTGCTGGGTGGCACTCGCAGTGATCAATCAATCAATCAATTCAATCTTATATTGCGCTAAATACCCTAAGTCATACCGGTGGTGGTAAGCTACATCAGTAGCCACAGCTGCCCTGGGGCAGACTGACAGAAGCGTGGCTGCCAATTAGCGCCTACGGCCCCTCCGACCACCACCAACTTTCATTCGATGCAAGTCTTTATGATGGTGGGGGAAACCGGAGTACCCTGAGTAAACCCACGCAGGCACGGGGAGAACATGCAAACTCCACACAGAAAGGACCTGGAACGACCTGGAACGACCGGGATTCGAACCCAGGGCCTTCTTGCTGTGAGGCAAACCACTGAGCCACCGTGCTGAGTGATAATTGATGCTTATTGGGACGTTAGTGGAAGATAACAAATGAGCTCCATTTTAATAAAACCAGCAAGATCTACCAGAGGTTACGTGCGTAAACACAGCAAAATAAATGATAGCTTACATAGTTAGATTGTTGAGGTTACAGAATGAACCCGAATGAACACAAGCAAAATGTCAGCCGAAAGAGAGGCTTTAAATAATCAGAGTGGTGCCGGTATACATACATGTATTGACATCGCAACCCAATAGCAAAATATTCACACTTGTCATTTGTCGGTCCGCAGTTCATGCAGCGCAATGGAGCCAGAAAGGCGGAGAGCACGGATTAGGAAGGCCGTTCCTGTAAATGTGCGCACCAACTGGGAAGTGCCCCTAAGTTCATGCAGTGGAAAAGCACTTTCTGACTCTGCGGTAGTTAACATTAGCTTTCCACTGAACTGGGCTGACGCCAGTAAGCTCTAATCACAGTACAGTGCAGTACAGCACTTCCCGACCCGGAGGAGCTGAGTCTGTATCTGCACATCCCACCACTGCGGGCGGTTCAGGAGTGATCTGAGTCTGTATCTGCACATCCCCACCACTGCGGCGGTTCAGGAGTGATCTGAGTCTGTATCTGCACATCCCCACCACTGCGGCGGTTCAGGAGTGATCTGAGTCTGTATCTGCACATCCCCACCACTGCGGCGGTTCAGGAGTGATCTGAGTCTGTATCTGCACATCCCACCACTGCGGGCGGTTCAGGAGTGATCTGAGTCTGTATCGGCACATCCCACCACCACTGCGGGCGGTTCAGGAGTGATCTGAGTCTGTATCTGCACATCCCCACCACTGCGGCGGTTCAGGAGTGTCTTTGCTTCTTCAGTGCCTTCAGCACATCGACACATCCAACGAACGCTGCCCCATCTCCAGGGGACATTATGTGCAGTAGGAGAAGGGGTTGTGGGGTGACCCGCTTACCCACTGGCATGCCGTCATCCACAGGCAGGGAGAAGCAGTCAGCGTTAGCAGTAATTACAGGCGCTGACGGGGGCGGCTCAGGAGGTAGTCTCCTCTCCTCTCCAGGGTTTGAGTCTCATTAAAGAGCTCAGAAACGAACATGCTGCCTTTTAGCTAATAGCACTTTCAGTCCTCCTGAAGGGGACAGAGATGTGGACGGTCCCTCCCTGTGCTATATGGAAAGCATACTGAAGTTGTACATCTATGGGGAGAGACAGCAAGGAAGACAGTGAGGAAGGTGACAGAAAGGAAGAACGCCAGCACAGAGAAGGATAAGATTTCAAGTAAGGAAAGCACGTCCAGCCCACCAGCTGGTGGAAATAATACACTCGCATCTCTCTTTTCTCTTCAGCTGTTTCAGGTAGACCCACTTAGAAGTCACCCTTAATGCACTTTAGCAAATTATAGAACTCAGCAAGATATCAAAAACATTTGCTGTTCCCCATCTCTCAAGAATGTAGATTTATTCAGATTTATTTTCCATTTCAGGAATCTGGCGGCTACACAAAGAGCCACAATGGAGGGAACAGTTGACCATTAACTCTTTACAGTGCTTTAAATTAATAAGATTGTTTATAAAAAAAAATAAAATGGCCATTAAACCAGATCCTGGCAAAAAAATAAAATGGCTACATAAAATGCTAGTCAACTCTATGTAGATTTCCAAATGTGTGTGTCTCTCACCAGAAGGGCAAGGTTGAAAGAGAACACTTTTAATATACACTTTGGTTTCCCAATTGTTCCACTTTGGAACAATTTCACCGGCGGAATTTTCTCTCCAGGTGACATAAGGTTTAAATTTGAGAGCACAAATGGTAGAGCAATTTACGCCTCTCTGCCTCACCAAGCCCTTACTCCGGGGTGGCCATTTCAACATATGGCACATCCAAAACAAACCAAACCCACACACGACTGCCGCTGGGTAAAGTGTGATAATAATGTTAACAGGTCTCTAAAGAAACTTGGATAGTACAAAGCATCTGACCACTGGAAACTTTTTAGACTCTATGAATGATTCCAACTGAGTGGACTTTATGAAATAGTATTTGGTTTGAATTTGCCCAAGCATGCAGTGTACTTCTACAGTTAAAATACCGCCTCACCAACAACTATTTGAATTATAGCTCAACTCTGGTATTTCAGCATAAAATGGGGGGCGAAGAGCAAACATGTTATTGGACCCAATCCTAATAAGGTGCCCTCTTTCACTAATGAAGCACAGAATCACTCATAATTACGTTGATAGACAAGGTGCTGTAATGACCCCATGTGCCAAGGAAGTTCACTATAGGAAAACAACTCCTAATTGCTCATTAATTCAGAATTATCCTGCATGTTTCAGACCACACATGTTAAAAAAAAGCTGTGGGGAGTTGGCAGCAAAACTGGGAGGGCCCTTTTGAAGCCCTGGTGTCTTCATTACTGGACCGTATGGGATGGGAGAGGGGAGAGGGGAGCTGGGGCTGAGAGGGGGTGGGGTGGGGGGGGGGCATGACAAAAGCCTCTTTGTTTAGGCCTGATTCCCATGGCGGCCACTTCCCATTGTCATTCCTGTGCCCATGCCGGAGCGCCGTCGCATACCTTTGGAATTCCGTCATGGATTTCCCTGCGCAACACTGGCCGACATTTGTAGTGAGGTGCTTTTGGAAGAGCCACGGTGAGGCCATACATGGCTGGCTGGGTGAGCTGCGGGCCGTCGGAGGCCAAATGGTAATTAAACAGCCCGAGCCCGAGCGTCTTGCCGAGGTGTTTTTCCAGAGTAAGAGGCAGCGGCTCCAATTTGTTGAGAGCACTGAGGCGAGCACTGAGGAAACTTGGAGC
>NC_045161.1:2885410-2887910 GCF_900700415.2 Clupea harengus | reverse complement strand
GAGATAGACAAACTGTGAGAAAGAGAGAAAGAGAGAAAGAGAGCGAGTGACAGTTGAAGGGCTGAGGAGAGAGGGGTGACAAGCCAGGAGGGGTTAGTGCGTGAGATCATGGGGTCTCGCGTTCACTCCTGCACACACCGCTCATTAGGGCCAGCAGGCATGCATGTCAGGCTGGAGAGCACGGCCTCCTGTGACATTTAAGAGCTATGAAGCTCAGCATTATGACTAGGGGGGACAAGGGGGCAGGTTAACTAACAATCCCCCATAATCACCACCAGGGTTAGTGCAGATCCGGGGGCCACATCCCCCAGTGTGGCCCCGGCCAAAAACACCAGCGCTAGATTACTGTTACACCGCCGTTTACATTATTCTATGCTATAATCACATCATTCGTAATATTCTCATTTTTAGTTTAAATATATACATATACATACATTCATACATACATACAGTATATACATACATACATACATACATACATACATACATACATACATACATACATACATACATACATACATACATACACACACACACACACACACACACACACACACACACACACACACACACACACACACACACACACACACACACACACACATACATACATACATACATACATACACACACACATACATACATACATACATACATACATACACACACACACACACACACACACACACACACATACATACATACATACAAACAAACACACACACACACACACACACACACACACACACACACACACACATACATACACACACACACATACATATACATGCATTCATACATAAATATAAACATACATACATACAGACACACACACAAAGAGAGAGTGAGAGTGCATTCCTGAGAGCTAGATCAGATCTAGAACTGGTTTTGTAGAGCAACACTGATGTATTATCATCATCTTGTTTGAAATGTATTTTGTTTAGCATTGTTGATTTGTTGTTGTTGTTGTTCCAGTAGTTTCTTTCAGGTGGGGAAGGGAAGAGAACAAATCGTTTGCCAAATGGAGATTGATATGAAGTATAAAAAAGGCACAAACGGGTGAAGATCTTCAACAGTTGGAGTTGAGTGCTCCTCACCGGCAATCTACAACAATCTCAGGTCTGTACGAACATCTCTGTATGGACAGTTTGGACTTTGTCTCAAAAAGAACAGTTTTATTGGAAATAGGAAAAAGCAACCTTCTTTCATCTGGCCATGCTGTTGCCATCAGCTAGGAGAAGCTACATCACCTCAGAGGGCCTAGTCTCCCTGTCCCTGTCCCTGTCCCTGTCCCTGTCCCTCTCTCTCTCTCTCTATCTCTATCTCTCTCTCTCGCTCTCTCTCTCTCTCTCTCTCTCTCTCTCTCTCTCTCTCTCTCTCTCTCCCTCCCTCTCCCTCTCTCCCTCTCCCTCTCTCTCTCTCTCTCTCTCTCTCTCTCTCTCTCTCTCTCTCTCTCTGTCTCTCTCTCTAAATCACCTCAGAGGGCCCAGTCTCCCTGTCCCTGTCCCTGTCCCTCTCTCTCTCTCTCTCTCTCTCTCTCCTCTCTCTCTCTCTCTCTCTCTCTCTCCCTCTCTCTCTCCCTCTCTCCCTCTCTCTCTCTCGCTCTCTCTCTCTCTCTCTCTCTCTCTCTCTCTCAGCACACATCACTCTCCCAGTCTCTTTGAAGACGCTGCGCTTGATATTACTTCTGACTTGAGTACATTTCAGCCTTAATTCAAAAGAGGACGACTGGTATTGCTTGTCACTGTGGGCTTCCTTTACAGCGTTTGCTAAGATGAGATATTCAAAAATGGGGAGTCTGACGTTAAAGGAAAGTAAAGAGACGTGAGTGTGTGACTCAGATGAGCTTCATGTTGTTTTCATGACGACTGTGGTCTGCAGGAGGCTACCTGAACACAATCCTCCCACAGACGAGCCCTTTCACTCAATTCATCTGCCCACTGCCGATTCTGGACACATTCTTTTGCATTTTCTTTCACTCTAAATCCCACCTAAAACTGGCCAAATGTGTATTGTTGGGCTACAAAGTGCAAAACTGCATACATTTAAATAAAATTACACTCAACCAAAGCGAGGGGGAAAAGAACTGTCTCCACTAAACTTCAATCCAAAGTGCAGCGGGCCACTCTCTAGTCAAGCCTCTAATTACTAAAGCGCCACTACCAGATAAGCCTGTTTCCCTATCTCTTCATTAAACTCATCTCTTTCAGCCAAACACCATTAACCTTTGGGCTCCTTGGCAGGACCCCAGGGGCTAAGGGTTGGGAGGCAGACACAGAGCAGGTCTGGATGGCTTGCATGGGAAAGGTGTGTCTTTTCGGGTGCCGTACAACCACCAGAAATGGCTGGCTGCAGGCATCGGACAAGCAGGCATCCATTTTCCCGAGGATCCTTTGATATATTGGTGGGAGCGCTGTGGTGATATAAGACGGGCAATTACCTGTGCCTTTGTTCCGGTCGACAAAACAGTACTTGAGCTCATACTCCTTCAGAATGTCAT
>NC_045161.1:2862910-2877910 GCF_900700415.2 Clupea harengus | reverse complement strand
ACACACACACACACACACACACACACACACACACACACCACACACACACATACACACACCAACACACACACACACACACACACACACACACACACACACACACACGCACACACGCACACCTCTCCTCTCCTCTCCCCAGCATCTGTGAGCCCCCGGACTGACAGGCATGTGCTCTCCCTTTAAATCACCCTCAAAGGCACTGTCACTTTAGCCGAAGGGCCACAGGCTGCCCTGGACCCGCGTTAGCACATAAACATGATCTACAACATCTGCTGCGACGACCAACTTTTGAATGACTAGCAACTCTATCTCCACGCCACGACTCGGCCAAGAGCCAAGAGCTCTCTCATTATCCCGAATCTGAGAATAGGTCAAGGACCTTTGACCTTTTGGACTACACGCAGTTGACCTTTGGAAAGGAGCTTTCACCTTGGACCACATAGCGCAGAACATGAGCAAAACTTTGCGCTTTGTGGCGAGTTAGCACCATTGACTCCACCAGCACCGGTGTGTGCTATGCCAAGACGGCGGATCCTCTGTGGAGAATAGAGACTCTGGTGACTCACTGGACATGGAGATCACACACACACACACACACCACAACACACACACACACACACACACACACACACACACACACAGACCAGAGAGGTGGAAATGCCCTTGGGAGGAGAGTCTCATTTTACGGTGAATCGGCTCCACGCAAAGAACAATCCCTCCTCACATATCACAGCCCTAGCAAAGCCCAGCGGCGGCTGTGTGGGTGTGTTCCCTCACATTACGTCTGCAAGGGCATCACCTTGTGCCATTGATGTACTGAATACGTGCAATATCCACAGTCAGATCCTCAGGGCTGTGTTTGCGTGTCTGTGGGAGTAGGTCTGTATGTGCGCGTTTTGTGTGTGTTTGTGTGTGTGTGTATGTGTGTGTGTATGTGTGAGTGTGTGTGTTTGAGTGTGTATAAACAGTAAGGGCAGTGGACACCCACAAACCACACTAAACCAGGAAATGTAACATCTGTACACTTGTACATGTCGTAACTGCCGTCAAGAATGCAGGAAGAACTAATTTACTGTCAGCTATCGTCTGTATCCTCTATGTCTAGAAAAGGCAATACCCTTAACATGTACTTACATAACTGCACAATGTGAGCATTGCCTTCTGTGTAGCAAAATAGGCTCTTTATTAGGATTTGGATACTGCGTTCGGTGCTTCACTTTCATCAGTATTTGTCAGTCCAAATAAAAGAATCAACTATGTGACAGTGGAAAGCCAGTTTGACAGAAGATATTTAGTATGCCATCTCCGATCACTAAATCTCGGTTGTCAAGAGGTATTCTACATGTTAATGTAATTACTGTGCTTTTTTTACTTTTTAATTACTTAATTATAACACTGTTTACTCCATTTTCTTCACTATGCATTATTCATTTGTAGGTGATTAGATTGATGGGTTTGGTCATTTGCTGTATGGTAGCTCCAGGGTAGGAAATAAAGATGAAGTCAAGCTTCTCCAAATCAATCAACATTTTGATCAGTTAATTGACTTGATGCACTTAATAATTGATTAACAGATCAACTAAACCACTGTAAGCAATAGCTGAAGAGTCAGTGTACAGAAACCCAATTGTTCCCCTGTTGTGTGCATACAGGATGGACTCAACCCTCACTGGGGACTCAACCCGACTCCCACGCACGAGGTCATGCCAGCTATAAACTCACCAGCTTGACCAACACTGGGTCACAGATGCAAATCACCAGTGTAACGGACACGGCGCTTTACAAGCGCAGCACAGCACACGGCTAAACACTGCCAAGCAAACAGCTAAACACGGACGGCAGCCAGAGTATCGTCTGTCAAGCAGAGTTTGAACGCCATCCCTAGCAGCAACCTAAACAGCAAACACACTCATGGCCTGCCAGCATGTGAAGCAAAATGACACCAACCAGGAAAGTACACACACACACACACATAAACTTTTCCGAAAGTTATTTAAGGGAGCATTGGGATTCGAATCGTTCAGTATTCTTCAATGGCAAAGGAACCCTTACTGTCTACAAGTGGAGAGATTGTATTAAAGTACACATTTTGTGGGTCTAATCAAATCATCCAACACTAACAATTGTTCCAGTGTTCAGTGTCTTCCCAAAGGTATTAACTAATACTAATTAATTTTTAGAGGAGCTTAAACATTAATATCCAAATGGATGAACTGATACCACACCTGAAAAAAAAACACCAGATTGCCGTCACTTGCCTCACTGAGCATGTGAAGTCCACTAGGGGTACTGCCAGCTAGCAGAACAGAGACCACGGAGGCAGAACGCAACAGGAGCATGTTTCCAAACGAAAGGCAAATTACAGCCGGATGGTATCTGTGTGAGCGAGTGTTTATTAAAACCATGCTGTCTGATTTTTGATGGTTCCAGCTGAGGGGGAAAACACAGCAAACTGCCGGAGCTGTGGCAAATTCAAGGGAGAATGTGTGTGTGTGTTTGTTTGGGTACCATGAAGTGGTGCAGTTTTAATGACCCCTCATTGCCCACGGACACAGACCACAGACAGCCTCGCTTCCGCTCCTCACGGACAGCCTCAGTCCCACAGTCCTGGTGGGGGGGGTGCAAGCAGGGAATGCAAATAAACATCTATTTTAAAGGCATAAGAGTGAGTGAGTGTGTGTGTGTGGGGGGGGGGGCAGGCTTTCTGTACACCACTGTAAGAGGTGGATTTTGACATCTGCCTGTGACATAAACAGCAGGAGCCAAAGCAGGAAGTGATGGGGTATGAGCAGGGAGAAGCCGAGGAAGAGGAGACTGAAGGAGGAGTAAAGTGAAGACCTCAAAGCCCTCAAAGCTCCCATTGTGTGTGTCTCGCTGTCTGGTCACAGTCACATGACGCAGGACCAATCAGGGACCTGCTCAGCACGCTCTCAACAGACCCTGACTCCTCCCCTGAGCCCCCAACCTGTGATGATCTCCACCTGTTCCAAAGCCCCACTGAATAATTAAAGAGCTCAACTGATAGCAGGAGTCCTGTGGAGCTACAGGGAAGTAGAGCCAGAGCTTGGGAGTGAGAGGGAGAGACTGTGTGGGAGAGAGGTAAGGGGAGAGAGAGAGGGATAGAAAGAAATAAAAGAAAGAAATACAATAAATAAAGAGTAAACGGGCAAGTGCAAGAGTAAAAACAGTGAGCGAAAGAGAGAAAGATGGAGGTAGCGCACACACGCGCTATAGAGGGGGAGAGGACCTAGAGAGCAGCCTGCTGACATCTGTCCCTCCTGATGTGTCATCCGTGGCGACACTGATCAGTGCCAAGGCCATGTTCTGACACCATCTTCTCCTTGTGTGTAACTCACACGTTATGAGCTGCCAACATGAAGCGCTGCACTGGAGCCCTGCCACTCGCCAAGAAGGCAGATGGACAGTTCACCACGGCAAAGGTGGCCCTCATACCAGTCAAAGACACTAACAAAATACATCCCTGTTGTGGTCGCCGCTGAAAAGGCTTTTCTTTCAGAGAGACCATATTGTCATAACGAGGCAGGTTGTCTAGGAACAGCCATAGAGAATCATGCCTTACTCCGGAGGGGGATTTTCTGCCATTATGTCCACAGCCTGTTCTGACATACGTTACGTTCTATGAAATGTCAGTGACCTGGAATTTATACACGTATATATACTGTCAAAGGATATACCCAGAAACACACACACACACACACACACACACACACACACACACACACACACTGCTGCTGCCTAACAAGATTCTACTCCTACACAGTCCTGTCTGCATCTTGGAACATCGGACTCTAAGATCAAGGAACCCACTATCTGACATGTTTGCTTGCACTAACAATGTGGAAAACAGTCAATATTCTCTATGCAGGATATGAAATTTACTCTGGCAGGCTTCCTTCTATTGTAGCTTGTCTTGAATTTACACAACACATTATGAAACAAGAAATATTTGAAGCAAGCTCGCATTAATCCTCGAAAGCTTAACACAAAATATTGCGATTTCATGAATGACATTTTCGAAAATAAGACATTGTATGTCTGAGAGAAAACTATGTCTGCCAAAAAAAAAAAGATAGCAACAAAATATGGAATGAAGGCCTATAAGACACATCAAACCCATGCATAATCTAATATTAATGAAACCTAATGTTATAAAAGCTATGGTTTATCTCCCGAAGTGTCAGACAACACCCAGCGATGAGGATGCAAGAACTACCCTGATCAAACAGACAGATTTCCGATCGCGGTGCTCGGCGTGCACGAACAACTCACAAGTTAACAAGTAACCACACTCGTATTCCAGGGGCTTTTTCAAAGACTGTATCATGACATCGCTGACAAATAAACCACCAACACATAAAAAGATGGACGGGAGACATATCTATTCAGCACTAATGTAACTACGCTCCCACCCCTCGGCGCTTTCCTCTGATGTCGTTCCCACCATCTTATATCATAAGATATAAGACATGGCATGCGAGAGTACAAAAAGTTAAAACTGTATAATCGGACAGTTTAAGAGTCACGCTGAATGCGATCCTACATGTAGTTCCTGTAATACTGGTGGTCAGTGAACTATTACTCGAGTTATCGCTATTCTAATAATAATCTGTAACGGTATCGGTTACGATGAAGACATGAATCATTAACCGAGTGTGGTCAATAAACGAGTGCAAACATCTGAAGAGCTATTGGGTTTCGTTGTCTGGTCACTTTATTTCAGCAGTTTACATTTCTACAAAATAAAGATATAAAGCCTTCACGGGTAATGCGCGTATCCAGAAGAGAAACTTTGCGCAATGAAATATGGGCTTGATGCAATTCTTAAGAAATTAACCCCACTATTGCATTTCTAAAATTTTGATTATATAATAACTCTTTAAATAACGAGGCGAACGGACCAGTGCAATAAAGTACAGTAACAAACTGACACCTGCAAGATAGAATGCTATTGCCTATTAAATGTTTATAATGAGAAAACATGACAGCGGAAAAAAAAGTTTATAACACTGGATAATACTGTATTCTGTGCTATGCAACACCGGTAACTTTTACTTTATGTGAGTTGTAAAATGTCAAGTTAGTCTACCTGGTTAGTTGTATCTTGTGGCAGGTTCTTAATGAGGATTTTTCTCCTGTTGCTCAGCTCACGGTTAGTTTTCTCCAATCTCTTCTCGATTTCCTCCGGATCCAAAACGGGCAAATCTCGAAGACTCGTACCCTCAGATGGCGCGTCTTCATCATGCCGGCTCTCGGGGCTGTCGGAGTCCGGGAAAGGTGAATTGTCCTGCTTTATTGCGTGTACGCTCGGCGGCTGGATGGAGGAAGCTGCCGCCATTTTGAAGGGCTCAGTAGAGAGTGTAGAGCTGAGCGGCGGTAGCGGTAGGTGGGCGTCTGTGTTTTTGTGGCTTCCATCGACAGCGGAGTTGACGGAAAGGTACCGTACCCACAGGCCTGAGAGTTATTCAGTGTAGTATTCTTGGCGACCCCCACTGTCGGAAAAAAGAACAGTGAAGAGGGGCTAGTGAAGCCATCGCAGGTATTTATCGCCGTCCCGTGGATTCCCACAATGTTTTCTTTAATAGGCCATTCATCTGTTAGGCTTTAAATTTGCAATGGATGCGGTTCTTAATTTTTCTCGTGTGTCACTGGCAAAACGAGCTAAACAATGTGGCTTTTTGCAGAGTATAGCCTACTATCTATCACTATCTATAGCCTACACCATAGCTCATTTGAAATAAAGTAGCATTTGCCTTCGAATTAACTACGCGTAGCCTAGTTAACTCTAACACACACCCTAAACAATCCTAATTTTACTGTCGTCGTTAAAATAAGAAAGTATAATTCTTGTCTGGTATGCTCTGGTGTGTCAGGAAACAAGATGTGGGAATGAATGACTGTTGCAAAGAGGCAGTAAGGCCGTCTCTCGTGGGAGTAGAGTGCAGCAAGCGACTCACAGACTGAGAATTAAATGCCATCTTTGGCAGACTCCCTAGGAAGCGTCCTCATAATGCCTATGAATGAATGCTTCCAATAAACACCGTCTTTGCAACCCACTTAACCTACTTTTATGCTTTCTGACAGTCGACGAGTCAGCACCAGGGTACACAGACCTATTGAATGCAGGCCAGCCTACAGATGTGTGTTTACCATCCTCTTGTAGCAAGATGCTGCTCAGGTTTGGACAGGACGTTGTAACGTCGTCTAATGAATGCAAGGGTAGGATACTTTGTACAATTGAAATACAGGGTGGCTGTATTTTACAGTATATATACACACAACACGTAAGAAAAAGCCAATTAGGTCCCATTGCTGGCTAACGTTATTAAATTAAGGTCTTTGTAAGTCCACTACGCCGTCCAAGGAAAAGAATGGATGGTTAGTGGAGATGGATAGGGCCTGTAACAGCGCAGAGTAAAAGCCATCGCATAAATAAAACTGGTTAAGTATTGCCTGCAATTGTCGTATTCTTATAAGCTTATAAATAACTATCCGTTTTGCTTATATACTAGGCTCTGGTGATGAGGTGCAGAGTTTCTCAACATAGACTGAAGGGAAAAGACGCGTAATGCAGAACACGCACACCGCATAAATATGTCAGAACTGTGAAGTATTCAACTGCAGCTCGGTGAAAATGAGTAATTACAAAGAAAGGTGGACAAATGCGATTGCGAGCCCCACTGAGTGGGAGTACAGCAGAGGAGCCGGGGAGATTTCAAATGCGCAGAAAGCACGGCGTGGGTGGCGGCCTAGTGGCAGAGCGGAACAGCGGGCCAGCAGAACACCTGGGACGCATGCATTTACGTAAAGAAGCGTGGGGAACCTTGAACCCTTCGCCTGCATTCTGGTAGGTGAGGGGACGAGTAGGCGTTCGTAGAGGAGTCATTAAGGCGATGCGGGATCTACAGAACTTGGGAGGCGAAAACACGCCTTCTCAAAGATGGTAAACCCAAGGTAGGCTATTTAGTCTTTTCAGTGGTGCTGAAGTTGAAAGAAAGACTTTAATACAAATATAATGCACAAATGTATAGTGTAGACAATCATATGGAGTGACTAGGAGCGGATGACCCGTGGTCTCCATGCGCTTTAGCTCATCTACGGCTCGCATAAAATTGCCTGGGGAAACTTGGACACCCGGTTTGCTCTCATTCGGTGGAGCGCTTTGGCAGCCGATTTGAGCTCACTCTTCCCCACACAGCCTCAACTCGAGCTGAGCTGCTCCACTTTCCTCCCAGGCGTCATTACGCAGAGACATAGAGCATCTTCGCTCATTCCCTTCCAGTTATCTCTGTGGCATTATTGCCATGCACTGATGTCGCCATCAGTTTAGGAAGTTTTCTTCCATATTATCAGGGAAATGTACACATATCTGTGGATAATCATTTGCATATTCGACGACTGAAAAGTTGATTTATTAACGTAATTAAGCACAGTAGGGGTAAAAACGCAGGCCAGAATGGTACATTGAATGTCAGTACTTTCTACCAAACACTCATTAATATTAGTAATCTACATTTATTTTTTTATTTCCCTTAAAAGATCTCAATTATATTGCAAAAAAAAATCTTCTACCTCAGAAAATATGATGCGAAAAGTGGGGTGAACGCGGGCACGCATTAACACATTACGTGAATATGTGCAAGAACATGATGGTTGTTGTTCGTGTGTACGCCACCAGGATGGTGCTAAATAAAACATAACGCTTTCAGGCAACAATGCACACGGCTCCTCCATCACATGCACACGCATGCTCCCACTCATGACCCTGCGCGATTAAGCCTCATTTGCATGAGAAAACTACCTACACACCCCGCTTATGTTTTTTTTATGTGAAGTCAGTGATTCCTAGTGACCCCATCCCATGATTTTTGTGCTATCCCTCATTAACTCTTTTGGGTCAGAGTGTGAAAGTGAGTAGGACACAAAACAGAAGATTGATTGTTTGAACAACGGATTTGGGTTTTGTGTGTGGTCAGGAACATGATGTTAATCCTGCCCCTTTAATCTGTCTGTGTGTGTGGCAACCCTTCGTCTGCAGAGCGCTCCTGGCCTTCCACTTTAATTATGCAGGGCAGGGGCCACTCCAAACAATGCCACAGTATCAGCCACATGGATCCGCCACAGAAACCATGGGACACGGAACAAAAAATAGCAAATGGTGTTGATTTCAAATAATTGGTCACAACCAAATTTGGAACGAACAAATGCACAGTTGAAGTTTGGCTGTGAACCTTATTTAACATTCTTTAAAAAAAAAAACACACACATTCTAGTTAAATGGGCAAAGGCTGGGGTTTCTGTTTCACTGCAACACTGGTAGAAAGCTGTGGTGATATAAATGTTGGATGCATATTCAAATCAGACAACTAGACAAGTGTTTTGAGAGTGGACCTTTTTTTATCACATTCACTTTGCAATAAATCTCCGTTTCATATCTTTATAATGTTATATAAGGGAAAATAAAAAAAGGAATGATATACACACTCAACTTTCCTTCAGGTACAATGAATGCAATTCATAGTGTCAGTATACACACACGATTATGATTGTTTAACAGCTGACAAATACTGTTACTGATTTTTCTGGAGAAGGGGAAAAAAAAACACCTTCAAATTGTCTTTTAAAAAATAAAACATCTGTAATTCTCAGTGGTGGTTAGGTGTTGGCAGCAGCAATGGAGGTGAATTGACATTGAAACGGTGTCATTCAGAAACCGTATGGAGTTGTAGGGCTGTAGCATCTCTGTCCCCGATCTGTTCACAAGACCTGGGGCTTCCACCCAGACTGCTCCTTCACGAGGGCTGAACAGGGGTTGTTGACCGTCCCCGTTACTAGGAATACAAATCGAAATGCCGATGCTCACAAAACGTTCATCTTGCCCCAAGAAAGGGACATTCAAAATAACGGCTGGTCTCACTTTACAAACAGAAAATATGCAAACAAATGCAAGGCTTGTGAAGTTTACAACACATGTATATAGCTATCTGTTAGACTTTAGATGTATATACACACACACACTTTGTAGCAATGAGAAAAAAAAGGCCATACAATTATTCTCCCACACTGACATGAATGCAGTCCTATCACACAACCAGAGGTATGGGTGGAGCCAGAATGATTTGGATCATTTGTCTGTATGTCTGTGTGTGTGTGTGTGTGTGTGTGTGTGTGTGTGTGTGTGTGTGTATGTGTGTGTGTGTGTGTGTGGTGTGTGTGTGTGTTGTGTGTGTGTGTGTGTGTGTGTGTGTGTGTGGTGTGTCAGTGAGATAAACAGGCTGTTCCACCATCTTCGTCTAATTATAATTTTAAAATAAGTGTGTGGCATCTCCCTCAGTAGAGATGCTCCATCTCTGCGGCTGTGTACATCTGAACTTAACCAAGCTCTTCCACACCCACAGCAACATTGCACACTGACCTGCTTGCACACTATCCCCTTTCACTCACCACACACACACACTCAAATGCGCACACACACACTCAAATGCACACACACACACACACACGTTTGGGTGCTCTCTTGCACAACCATAAAGGCTGCAACATTCTAAAAAAAAACTAAACCCCAAAACAAAACAAAAAACTTATGCTCACTTTTACTCACTCGGTCACACTCTCATATAGATTCATTTGCATTTTCACTTAGTAACACACACACACACACCACACACACACACACACACACACACACACACACACACACACAAAGGCCAGTAATGCAGATTACAGAGCCAGCTTACAGGCAGTCATAAATCTGGTTATTAGTCCTCTCTCAGGGCTTAGAAAGTGAGTGCTTTGGGTCACTGTGTGACCTCCACAGAGAAAGGCTTCTGCAGAGTCCCTTGGCCTCTTCGTCTCTTCTTCCCGACGTCTTTTGAGTGACGCAACACCCCCTGTTGGACCGGGACCGTCAGGCAATCTGGCCAACACTCTCCCTAAACCCAACACCTCCTACGCCAGCGCACAGATGGGCCGCCTCGGAACATCCTTTCATCTCTTTGTACACAGCACTCTGTGCTCCGAGTTCATTCGCACAAGAATGCAATGAATGTTTCCCCCCCCCCCCCCCAATCCATTTTGAAAAATGATCACAGCTAAATAAGTGGCGAATCAACAGGAGAGGAGTTCCCCCCCCCCCCCCCCCCCCCTCTCTCTCTCTCCCTCCATCATGCTCACGGGCAGATGAGCTTTGTCCGACACAAGCAGCAGCAACCTGTTTAGAGTCTAGATCAGTCCTCAGGTCAGGTCGATCTGCTCAGGCCCTGTGAGTCTGTGTCCGTTCATCCAATGAACTCATCTCAGTCCTATTTCCAATGAAATAAATAGTAGAAAAATAATCCTCTTATGTTCTATTTTTTTTTTTTTTTCTAGAAGTCTTTAAAAATCTGAGTATGCGTATGTGTACAAATTTTAAACAAGTTCACAGCCAGCAACCCCCGCCACCAAAACACCCTCCTCTCCTCGCGGACGAGTCTCTAGTCATGACTTCTCTCCTCTGAAAAAGGAAAAGGCAACAGCTGCGCGGACTGAACAGAGAAGGGGAGCCGCTGCTCTCCCTTGCCCAGCCTCCTCTCACCTCCCAAGGCATCAATCACCTGGTGCTGGAGGGCTGATGGCGTTTGGATGGATGCTGAGGGGGTTGCAGTGGTGAGTGGCTGTCTCAAGATAGTGTGGGGGGGGAGTGGGAGTAGGAGTCGGGGGAGCGGGGAGCGGGGGCGGCGCCTGGATCAGCACTCGGCATCCACGCTGTGCACGGTGACCGCGGCCTGCAGGTGGTGCGTGTGTGTGTGCGTGTGGAGCGGGTGGTGGTGCGGGTAGCGGTACGGGTGGAACTTGTGGCTGAGCAATGCTGCTGTCTGAGGGGGCGTGTCCAGGTCCAGGTCATCGTCATGGTTACCCACGTCCACGCCAGCTGAGAGGGGGTCGTTGTTGCAGGGAGGGTTCTCACTGTCTTCCTGGGGACTCATGGTGCTGTAGCCTGCAGAGGAGAATACACACAGACACACACACACACACACACACACACACACACACACACACACACACACACACACAGATGTTTAGCATCCGGCTCACACTTACCTCACATACACACACACATACAAGTCATGCTCACAACTGTGTACATGCATACAAGCATGGACAAAACACACACACACACACACACACACTCTCAAACACATGTCAGGCATCCACTTCAAAGTTTCCATTCCTCTTTTCTGAAACCCAATCAAGAACAGGGGCAGTCGTGTAAGGCTGTCTGCACCGAGGCGTGCACACACACACACACACACACACACACACACACTCTGAGGCGTGCACAGACACTTACAGACATTTATACCACATCAGAGTCATTACTGCGTGTTTAGGGAAAACATCTCCCCACTCAAACTTCATTATAATCCTCATTAATTTAATCTTCCTTCAAATCTCATTCCTTTTGATACCGACCACCTCTGCAGGATCTACAAGAGAAGTTATTAAGTGCGAGGACACACACACACACACACACACACACACAAACTGAGCAGAGTGTGTGGACTGTTTGGGTCCTCTGAAACCCTCACTCCCTCAGCGTTGGGATCTCCACATGTGATACTTGAAAGCACAACATCGGCACCCTCAGGCCAACACATTCCATCAGATACAACAGAGGATTTGGATTTCCAGTCCAAATCTGAAAGAATTCTCTACAAAACGAGTGAAAGTGTAAGTACGAGCTGTGCACAAAATGGTTGCTCTCACTTCTCAGATAAAAATGTAAAAACACTGGTAAGAGATGGAATTTCACAATCAATGACATTTTCAGCAAATCTTGTAGCTATGCAGGTATAGTTCCTCTATATTCTGGAATCCATATCCTATTGTGCGTTTGTACACTTTTTTTGTGTGCATTTCTCCTGTGAGAAACTTTGTGGTGCCAATAACAGGCACTTCACCCTGCCATCAAAGCACCATTATACTAATACAGGAACATCCAAAAGGCCAAGAGCTCTTCAAACGGCTCAGTCCGGGGCGGTCGGTGCCAATCTCACCGGAGGTCATCATCGGGTCGTGAGCTCCAACCGATGAAGCAGAAGAGCGCTAAGGCCTAGCGATGACTGCGCTGCTGTAAATGTACCTGACAAGCACAAGCACAAGCAGCAGTAGCCTTTAAGAGGCTGGCCAGTGCAGTGGGATCACTCCACGCCTGCGGGCTCGCAAGTACTGTGTTGGAGGGGTGAGTCAGAATGCACACCAGCCAGTGTTGGCGCTCTCCTCCACACACACACACACACACACACACACACACACACACACACACACACACACACACACACACACACACACACACACACACACACACACACACACACACACACACACACACAGAGAGAGAGCAAAATCGATTTGCTTTTAAAAAGGGCCCTTGAGCTGGATGAGTGAGTAACAGCAGTGGGAGGCACCTTTGACAGAGCACCCCAAAAAAGAAACTTTCCAGAAAGATCTTCTCTCTCTTTCTCTCTCTCTCCTCCCCCCGTCACCCCCAACACTCTCCATCTTTCTTTCACCACTATCCTCCCGTCTCCATCTTCCACTCATCCCTCTTTCTCCAGCCCTCTCCTGAGATGGGCAGCTCTTTTCCCCTCCGACAGTTACACAATGTGTTCCAGAGCGCTCAGCTCAGCCCTGTGGGAGGCTGCGGGAGGAGGAGGAGGAGGAGGAGGAGGAGGGAGAACTTTCACCTCCAGCTCCGAAGCCGGCCTCCACATGTGGAGCAGATCCTGTTTGCCGTTTTATAATTCTTCTCACCGAGATAAGATTTTGAAAACTCTGAACTCAAACCCAACTTAGAAAAAATGCCCCCCTTATTAGAGCTAAGTGGAGCTTGGGCCTGAGAAAAAAAAAAATCCACATTCCCCTCCATTGTAGCGGTTGAAGGTTTGAAGTAGTTTGACAAGAATGAAGTGTTCATATCTGGAGGCACTACATTGAGCTCAAGAATTCAAGTCCAGTAGCATGCACCACTAAAAATACATCAACTAGCCTAAACATGGAGTGTTTGCCCTTTAAGTAAATCTACCCCTCTCCTCTTCTCTCTCTCATTCTTCTTTCTCGGCTCCTAAAATGGAGGTTTATGGAGTTGGAGGCGAACAGGAAGCTCATTCTGACACAATCAGGGCTTTGTTCACACGTGGAAGTGTCCCCCCCTTGGTACCTTTACACTTACAAGCCAAAACACACACACTTACACACACACACACACACACACACACACACTCACTCACCGTGGTCACTCTCGGTTCCTGAGCGGCCCCAGTATCTCCTCCGTCTCTCTGGGCTGTGTGTGTGTCTCTCGATGACTGCAGCGATGAAGCGAGTGTTGCTGACTGCAGGGGGAGAGTTGAAAGCAAGTGGTCAGTTTGGGAGGCATGAGTTAACCAATCAGGTCTGCAGAGCTAGACCTAGACCTCCAACAGGACTACAGCCTGACCATGTTTCGGTGTTGGTACTGTGAGAAACCTAGGGGGAGTCAGGTGCACCTGCATTCAATACATAATGGAACTGATGCAGACTTCGGTTTGGATGAGCACACCAATGCCTCTCCCCACACACACACACACACACACACACACAAAGTGCATACCTCTTCACCGGCGTGCCAACATACGTGTGCATGGTGCAAAGTCTCAGTCTCAGTCTCTCTCTCACACTCACACACACACACACACACACACACACTTACTTATGCCTCGGTCCTCATGGCTGTCCTCGTCCCACACACACACACACACACACACACACTTACTTATGCCTCGGTCCTCATGGCTGTCCTCGTCCCTCACACACACACACACACACACACACACACACACACTTACTTATGCCTCGGTCCTCATGGCTGTCCTCGTCCCTCTCGTCCCTCTCGTTGTCCAGGTTGGACATCCTGACAGACATCTCTACAGACACAGAGGGGAGACAGAGGGGGGCATCAGTCAGAGCTGGGGTAATGACTCAGTGATCATCTGACCGCGCTGCACTGGAGGGGTTTTACGCAATGATAATTGCATATCTTGTGGGTTGCAGGGGAGCAGCGCTGTGTGAAGGTCAGGGCATTGGATTCACTTCATTTAATCATCTCTACAGCCATGGCTTTGTCTGGCAGCAGCGGAGCACACATATGCACACACATACACACACTCACACATATGCACACACACACACACACACATATGCACACACACACACACACATATGCACACACACACACACACATATGCACACACTCACACACATATGCACACACATATGCACACACATACACACACACACACACACACACATATGCACACACATACACACACTCACATATGCACAGACACACCCACACACACACACATATATGCACAGACACACCCACACACACACACCCCCACACACACACACAGTAGATAGAGCCGTGCAAACACATACACAAGCACAGGCCTGCACTGAAACAGCCATACTCAGCAATGTATCCAGATGGACAGCCACACTAATTTAAGCCTACATTCACACACTGCACTCACATACAGCTGTGTGTATGCACTCACAAACACACACACATGTTGTATCATCCCTTCTATGCCAAACACACAGTCAGTGGATGCGCGAGATAAGAGTTCATCAATAATAACAGCAGTTAGCCCATTATCAGCAGGCTAATAACATTACTGACATGGGGGGGGCGCGGGGCTTATTGAATCAAATGGAGCGTACTGAGCACTTTAACTAAGAGAAGAGCTAATAACATTACACATCCTCTGTGTGAGCCAGCTGGGCTAATGGCCTGAATGCGAACGATTGACAGCACACACCCCCAGGTGTCCGTAGATTAGGTTCGCTTAACTTACCCGAGATTTTCTTCACTTTGATATAATGAAATGGGATAAAAAAAAGTCAGGGCAACAAAGAAAACAAAAATGAAAACCAAACTCAGAATGTGATCGAAATCGGGGGGGG